>NC_080671.1:216703849-217003849 GCF_030247195.1 Topomyia yanbarensis | reverse complement strand
GGCGACAAGGTTCCATAGAAGTGGTGACAGCACACCACCTTGAGGATATCCGCAGACACTCAGTTTCCTCATCTCTACTTGTCTTAACGATGAGCACAGATGTCGGTTGCTAAGAATTGCGTGTATCCAGTTCGTGATATATGAAGGTACTCCATGATCTCGTGCTGCTTCCAAAATGGATTCGAAAGACACGTTGTCAAAAGCACCTTCAATATCCAGAAAAACTCCTAAACTTGATTGCTTTTGTGAAAAAGCTTTTTCAATGTTGTAGACAACATTGTGTAACAGGGTGGTAGTAGACTTGCATGCAGCGGGTGCTCGCCCAAGCTACCATCCCGAATGTAGTGGTCGATTAAACGTTCCACTGATTTGAGAAGGAAGGAGGTCAGACTGATCGGTCTAAAACTCTTTGCCTCCCCATAAGTGACGCGGCCACCTTTGGGAATGAATTTGACACTTATTTCCCGCCACGCTAATGGAATGTATCCTGTTGCAAGACTGCAAGTAAGAGCCTTTTTCAAAATATGCTTGAAGTGTTCATATCCTTTTTGTAGTAGAACTGGAATAATTCCGTCCTTTCCCGGAGACTTATACTTATAATTCTACGAGCAAATGCCAAGAATCAGAACTGCCTGAAAAGAACTCAGGGGCAGTCGTCAGTGATGGCTCCGTACAACCTGGAAAGTGTGTGTCAAAAAGACAGTTGAGTACTACATCTTCGTCAGACGAGTATTCACCATTAGCAGCTCTAATGGAACTGACATGAAAGTCTTTCGATTTCGAAAGTAACTTATTTAATCTACTAGTCTCGTTGAGAGTTGAGACATTTGTGCAGAGGCTTTTCCAACCACTTCGCTCAGAGGATCGAAGGGCATTTCTGTATGCTTTGCGAGCCAACTTAAATGCCTCCGAACCGTCCCTGCGTCTGCGATTCCAAGCTCTCCTACATAACTTTTTGAGTCGAACAAGTTCGGTATTCCACCAAGGTGTTCCTCTAGAAGCACGCATAACTCGAAGCGGACAAGCCTCTTGGTATGCTGCTACTATGAGTGAGCTTGTTTTATCCACGACCACACCCAAATCACTTGGAGATTCAATCGTCGGAAGATACCCATGGAACCTAGTCGCCAAGCCCTCTTCGTAGAGGTCCCAGTTCGTATATTTGGGATTACGATAGGTGACGATATCTAGCGAGACGTTTAAATGATCAAAGACGATGTACTTATGATCAGGTAACGACGGTTCGAGCTCGTTTGGTACGAGCCAGTTTGTCAACTCATGCGTAATACTGTCAGAGCAGAGAGTTACATCTAACACCTCTTCTCTGCCAGCTCGTGCAAAAGTTGGGCGGTTTCCTGCATTAAGAATGTGCAGATTTGTATTACTTAAGTATTCCATCAATTCGGTGCCTCTCAAATTGATATCAGAGCTGCCCCAAATTATGTGGTGGGAATTTGCATCACTGCCGATTATGAGAGGAAACTCATTTCTGCCACAGTATGATACAACCCTTTTGAAATCATCAGAAGGTGATGGTTCATTATGCGGCAAATATGCCGAACAAGAGACGTATTTCTTGTTTATGTTGTCAACAGTCATATTTACCATGACAGTACAAATATCACGAGTTGTGAGGTCCGATATAAGACAAGCGTCAATTGCACTATTCGCAAGTATACATACACGAGGCATTTCACGTGGATTTGTCATGCCGTTTTTGTTGAAAGCTACGGAGACGGGGTTAAGTAGCTTGCCAACATGGAAGTTTCCTTTATGGAAATACGGTTCTTGAACCAAAGTATGGAAGCTTTCCCTTCCTGCACAAGGCGAGATAGATTCATAGTTGCTGTACGTTTATGCTGAAGATTAATTTGTGCTACTCTAACCATATTCGATTACAGCACTACACATTTCATCATCAGCACTTGTTGTACAGCAACTAGAAGATACCAAACACGTTGGCTTATAATCGCATATAGCGAACCCCGAAATGGGTATTAGGGACGTGAACATCATTTGAATCCCACGATTTGCGAAGAAACGAACGTCCACTGTGTCAGAGATTCGCATAACACAGCAAGGGTAAGACCCACGACACTCCGTGCGCAGCTGGCATATTTTAGTCCTGCCAGCCATTCAGTCCTCGGCACGGATTAACTCCTTGACTTGAGGACTCCTGTTTTCAGTCGCCTCCTACGACATGGGAACAGGAACCCAGTGGATCAATTCTTGGTTGACATACTTCAACCCGCCGGATGCCACACGGCCTCTAGGCTGGTTTTGTCCGGAGAAAGATAATAGAGTTATCAACCTCCTAGTGGACCACAGCCAGTTACTGGGGAGCATTGAGAATATTTTAAACCCCCTCAACAATTTTACCCATAGCACGGGTCGCATGACACTTTGGAATTGGGGTTCCCTGTTTGGTGTTACCACCGGAACAGGTAGACCGTAGTGTAATTGTTAGCCGGTTGAAACAAACACTACCGACACTACACGGTTTATCTAGGCTGTTCGGAGAACGGGTTCGGAATGGAATTCGTTGAATGGACTGCAGATTTATTTGAGAAAAGAAATGTGTTTATTTTGGTTTGATAATTGCGTGTTAAAACCGCGACGAACGGCGTACGAATCCCTTTTTTGTTCCAGGGTTGCCAAAAAATATAAAAATACATATGTTATTAAAAATATACAAGATAGGGTAATAATAGGATTTTGAAATAACAGTTACATCCGAACATTCTCCCCCGCGTTGCAGTTGCGGAGGAACTCAATCATCCAGAGGCAGAACTGCTAACTTGGCGGTGGTTCGACTGAAAACACCGCTGTTGGTCTTTACCATCACCGCCCTGATTATCCCATCAGAACCTGGATGGACACTAACCACCCTGCCTAAACGCCATTGTCGCTCCTTCAAAACGACTAGTTCTCCGATTCTTACTTCAGTGTATTTGCGATTGTGCTTCGATCTGCGTTGTAGCTCATGAAGATAGTCTCGTGACCACCTCTTCCAAAATTCGCTTCGCATCTTCTAAATGATTTGATATCTGGACAGTGTACTTAGCTTGACGTCGTCTGATTCAGGCTCACGTATGGCAGTTAGCTCTCGGCCTATGAGAATATGCCCAAGTGTTATCGCCTTCAGGTCATTAGGGTCAGCTGATTGAGGAACAAGCGGTTTCGAATTGAGGATGGCTTCAATCTGGGCAACCAAGGTGTTCCACTCATCGTAGGTAAACCTTCCATCGCCGACAACTCGTTTTATGTGACGCTTGGTTGATTTGATACCAGCTTCCCAAACGCCACCGAGCTCGGGAGACCGCACCAGAATAAAGTGCCATTTTAGTTCTTGAGGTAGACAGTAGTCACTGAGCGCCTGCTTCATATCCCGTTGATTGAACAAGACGTATAGTTCATGCAGTGCCGAGTTCGCCCCGATGAAGTTTGTGGCGTTATCGGAGTGTATTTGGGTAGGGACTCCACGTCTGGCCACGAAACGCTTCAGCACGTTGATGAAAGCTTGAGTTGATAGGTCCACTGCCAACTCGATATGGACCGCCTTTGTAACCATGCAAATAAACAATGCAATATAAGTTTTCAGATACACCGGTTTCCGTGGGTCGCCTGTTTTGACGTGAAAAGGCCCACCGTAGTCGACACCAACTCTCGAGAAAACGTCTGATTGTGTCACACGAAATTTTGGTAAGTCTCCCATGTAACGCATGATTTCCGGGGGATTTGTTTTGAACCAGCGAATGCACCTTTTTAGATACTTCTGGATCACATTCCGTCCATCAACGATCCAAAATCGCTGTCGAAGCGCCGATAACAAACCGCTGGGTCCAATGTGCAGGTACGTTTCATGGAAATCGTTAATGATGATCTTTGTCAGCTGACGATCATGTCAAGACTTACTTGATATTCTTCAACCGTAAGAAATACTTCGTTGTCATTCGCTGTTCGTATCCCCTTCGTTTTTCTAATGAATCGTGCTACGTATGCCATCACTCTCCTCAGTTTACGAAATGAACTGTACCTTTCCAGAACCGGAAAGTCAATCGATTGACAACTGACTGGAAGCGCAATTGTTTTAACATCTGGTATCAAGATTTCTTCAGTAAACACAAATTCTTTGTAAGTAGCGGTACGCGAAAATGATGGACCATGCCACCAGACATCATTGTGCATTAGTTCTCCCGGTAGGACACCCCTCGACACCATATCCGCAGGATTCAAAGCTGATCGTATATACTTGAATTCATAACCCTTTGTAGATCGTTGTATTTCAGCTACACGGTTGGCAACAAAAGTATTGAGTTACCTGGCTTGACATGGTGCCAAGCAAGTAATGGTTTTCTACGATTGGATATCGAAAAATCTGCGCTTATTAACAATGCCAGTTGTATTTTGGACAACTACAGTAGCGCAACTCTTCAGCAAATTAATAATGTCACCAACGAGAATGGACGTACATTGGACCTCTGCTTTGTAAGTGCCCGGGACTGCGCTCCGTACTGCTGCACTTCACCGACTCCTTTAGTCAAGCAGGTGCGTCATCATCCCCCACTACATCTTGTATTCGCTGGTAACCTAGGAGTTAATTTTGAAGACGTCTCAAGCTCTATCGTCTACAATTTTAAAAACGCTGACTACGACAGCATCGTTAGCACGCTGTTGGATATAAACTGGGACGAAAATATTAACAATGACGACGCGAACGAAGCAGCGATGACGTTTTCTAGTATTCTTAACTACCTTATCGACCGTCATGTACCAAAACGAACAATTAGTACCGATGAACACCCTCCCTGGCAATCAACCGTCCTTGAACGTTTAAAATCTGCCAAACGAGCTGCATTTAAAAAATTCTCGAAGCATAAGACACTTGCATTACGAAATCACTACTTTCAACTCAACCACGAATACAAACAACAAAGCAGACGCGCCTTTTTTAGACACCAGCGAAACGTCGAGCGTCAACTGAAATCCAAGCCCAAGTCGTTCTGGAAATATGTTAACGAGCAGCGAAAAGAATCCGGTTTGCCATCTTGTATGTCGTTTAATGGAGTTTTAGGCACTGACACTAAGGAAATTTGCCAACTGTTCTCCGACAAATTTTCAAGCGTTTTTTCCAACGAGCGCCTGCCACCACAACAAGTCGCTAATGCTAATGCTGCCATTCTTGCAGCAAATGCCAAACTGAAAGCATCTTGTTCCCCGGGTCCAGATGGTGTTCCCTCGATTTTTGTCAAAAAGTGCATCAGCGGGCTTCTTGAACCACTTCGGCAAGTCTTCGAGCTATCACTCAGTACTGGTACATTCCCTTCCTGCTGGAAAGCAGCGCACATGTTTCCAGTTCATAAAAAAGGAAACAAATCGAACATTGACAATTATCGGGGAATCTCGTGCTTAAGTGCTGTATCAAAACTGTTCGAGTTGATTGTGTTAGATCCTATTTTGTTTCACTGCAAACACTACATTGCAGATGACCAACACGGTTTCATGCCTAAACGATCGACAACGTCAAACCTGCTCTCGTTCACAACATATGTAATGGATGGATTCGCTGACGGATTGCAAACCTATGCTTTTTGTATGGATCTATCTGCGGCCTTCGACAAAATCAACCATGATATCGCAATAGCGAAGTTGGACAAACTCGGCATTCATGGACAACTTCTGCGCTGGTTTCGTTCGTACCTCGATGGAAGGCAACTCCAAATCAGCAATAAGGACTGTCTATCTGCACCATTCTTCGCTACATCCGGCATACCACAAGGAAGCCATCTCGGTCCAGTAATATTCCTCCTCTACTTTAATGACGTCAATTTCACATTACAAGGACCCCGCCTTTCTTTCGCCGACGACATGAAAATTTTTCAACAAATACGGGATAAAACCAATGCCGAGCTTCTTCAGAGGGAACTGAACAGCTTTAGTACGTGGTGTGATCTAAACAGAATGGTTTTAAACCCGAGCAAATGCTCAATCGTTACGTTCACGCGGAAACGCCAACCGACTCAGTTTAACTACCATTTCTTCGGCTCGAGCATTCCAAGACACTCTCACATCAAAGATCTCGGAGTCATCATGGATTCGGCATTAACATTCAAACCACATACGTCATACATCGTGGATAAGGCATCACGACAGCTTGGGTTCATCTTCCGAATAGCGAAAAACTTCAGGGACGTATATTGTCTTAAATCGCTTTACTGCGTGTTGGTCCGCTCAACGTTAGAATATTGTTCAGCTGTTTGGAATCCGTACTACCAGAACGGGATTGACAGAATCGAGGCTGTCCAACGCAGGTTCATACGCTTCGCCCTTCGTCATCTCCCATGGCGAAACAGATTTCAGCTGCCGAGCTATGAAAACCGTTGCCAGCTAATACACCTCGATAAACTCAGCATTCGGAGGGACTGCTCTCGAGCCCTGTTCGTCTCGGACTTACTCTCTGCCAGAGTGGATTGCCCTACAATCCTCGGACGTCTGGATCTTCAAGCCCGCGTTCGAGCTCTACGCAATAACTCCCTTCTGCGAGTTCCGTTCAGGAGAACCAACTATGGTTGCCAGAGCGCTGTTACCGGACTCCAACGAATTTTTAACAGTGTGGCGACGGCATTTGACTTCAACAGGACGCGGAATGCGATAAAAGTGAAAATGTTGTCAATACTAAAATGTAATTAGTTTAAGCAACCACCATTGGGGCCAAGAGGCCTGTTGGTGAAGGTAATAAACAACATGGTGTGGTGATTTTTTTTAGTCAACAAAGAACGATTTGGGAATCCGTCCACAGAACGATGTTGTTGAAATCCAGTTTAAGTACCGATGTGACTACCTTCACTAAACGAGACATCAGCAGGAATGCGCATAACTCCAAGCGGGGAACTGTCTGATTAGGAGCTACCTTAGATTTGCTCATCAGTAAATGCACTTCTGCGTTGCCGTTTGAACAAATAACGTTATATACACACACGTACCGTAGGCTGCCATGGACGCATCGGAGTAAGCGTGAAGTTCGACAGCGATTCTGTTGTCCGCCAGCACGTACCGATTGATAGTCATTCCAGCAGTTGCAATAAGACTGGCGATGAAATTAACCCAATTGTTTCGTTGTTCTATTGGTACTTCTTCATCCCAGTCGATTTTTAATTTCCACAGTTCACGCATGAGAAGTTTGGAGACTAACGTGGCCGGTGCAAGCAGCCCGAGAGGATCATAAATTTTTGACATCTCAGACAGAATATGTCGCTTTGTTATCGCAGTTTGCGCTTAAATCGGGTTTATCCTGAAAGCTAATTCGTCCGATGACGGATTCCAAAGCAGCCCTAGTGTTTTGATAACGTCATTTGCTCTACTTATTTCCAAAGTTGATTGCTTCTCTCGTAGCTCGTCGGGAATTGATTCCAAAAACTCAGCTGAATTAGAGCACCACTTGTGTAGCTGGAAGCCGCCGCTGTCTAATAGCTGTGTCAGTTGCTCAGCAGCAGTTTGAATTTCGTTCACTGAATCGCCTCCGGGCAAAACATCATCCACGTAAAAATCTTTGACCACAATCGCAGCAGCCAGTGGAAATTTAGATTCCTCGTCAGCAGCTAATTGATTCAGAGTGCGTGTGGCTGCAAACGGTGCTGACGCTGTACCATATGTCACAGTTGTCAGATCATATGTTTGAAGTGGATCCGTAGGATGCTTTCGCCAAAGTTCTTGTCGTCGTCATGAATCCTGATTTGGCGATACATTTTGGATATGTCACTTGAGAAGACGTATCGATTGGATCCGGAACCGCATCACGATGTTCAGCAACGAATCTTGCACAGCCGGTCCGATCATAAGCAGATCGTTTAGCGACACGCCAGAAGACGATTTCGCCGATGCGTCGAAAACCGTTCGTAGTTTGGTAGAAGAAGAAGTAGATTTCAAAATGGCGTGGTGAGGTAAATAGAAGTTTGAGCTGCTACTCACCTCTGACTCAGGCGTTTCCTTACAGTGGTTGAGCCGTATGTATTCCTCCATAAAGAAATCATATTGTTCTTTCAGCTCCGAATTGGTTGCCAGGCGTCTTTCAAGTTGTCCAAACCTTTGGAGCGCCTGCTGGCGTGAGTCGCCAAGCTTGTCAGTGGTGTTACGGAAGGGTAATCTGACCACATATCGGCCGGAGATGTCCCGGGGCGTTGTTTGTTGGTAATGTTGTTCACATAACTCCTCTTCACTCCACAGCTACGTTGATAGTGCAACTTCTTCCAACTCCCAGAAACGTTGGATTAACTGTTCGAGTTGATGATGATCAGGATCGGAAAGCGCTGTGTGGCAGTCTTTGTATTGACGGTATGGTGAATGTCCGGTAACAGCACCCGAAACTACTCATCCAAGTGTCGTCTCTTGAAGGACCGGTAATTTATCGCCGAGCTGTATTTGCCCAGTCCTCAGTATGTGGAAAAACAGTTGTGCACCAATTAGGAGATCGATGCGCTGGGGCTTGTAAAAGTTTGGATCTGCTAACAAAACTCCATCCGGAATAATCCAGTCGGATACGTTGAGCTTGCTTGCTGGAAGAATGTTAGCAATCCGAGGAACGACGAGACATTCAATTTGTTGTATATATCCGTTGATACGTGAGTCAAACTGAACAGCTAACATGTGTTTGACAGGCGTTTCCTTGCCGTTGATACCGACGACACTGGTGGAACATCGATTTCGACTAATACCAAGGAGACTAGCCATTGCCTCAGTAATCAGGCGCAGCTGCGATCCGGAATCAAGTAAAACACGGCACAGCTTGCTCTGTCCATGTACATCGAGTATGTTCACGATCGCTGTTGATAGCAGCACTGCTTCCTGTTCGTTAGTACCTGTGGCGTAGTTAAGGGCTACTACGTTGCTCGTATTTGTCGAAGCTTTGCCGGTTTCGGTAGACTCAACATTAGTAGTTTTGCATGTATCATCACTTGGTTTCGGGATGTCAATGTGTAGAACCGTGTGATGTCGTTTGTTGCAGTCACGACAAGAGTGCTTTGATGAACATTTTGCTGTCATGTGCCCTTTTCTCAGACAATTGTAACATACGCCAGCTTGTTTGGCTTTGGCGTTTCTGTCGGTAGCAGAAAGTTTGAGAAGCTCTTCACACTGATGGTTGAAGTGCGCCTTCTCGCAGAACACGCATTTTGTTTCGCTTGTCACCGTAAGCGTCGTAGATTTTGTCTGTAACTTCTGCGCGTGCACTGGCGCGCTAGGTTTTTGTTTAACCTTCTGCTGACTGGCCTCTACCCGTTCGAGAACTTGAGTGTGTTTTTCCAGGAAGGAAATCGTACCAGCGTATGTGGGAATCACACCGTGGTTGTTTGTAGCTTCCCACATCTTTTTGCCTTTCTCAATAGAAAGGTATTGCAATTGCTCTGAAAACCGACTTTTTAACGGAGGCCCGAGTGACATATACTATTCGATTCAGTTCGTCGAGTTCGGCAAATGTCTGTGTGTGTATGTATGTGTGTATGTATGTATGTGTGTGTGTATGTGTGTGTGTATGTGACCAAAAATGTCACTCATTTTTCTCAGAGATGGCTGAACCGATTTTGACAAACTTAGTCTCAAATGAAAGGTGCAACGTTCCCATAGGCTGCTATTGAATTTCTAATGGATCCGACTTCCGGTTCCGGAATTACAGGGTGGTAAGTACGAACACGCAGAAAATGTCGATTTTAATAAATTCTGCAATGAATGTATAAAGGTGAAAATTTTTCCAAAATATGACCACAACTGCTTCGATTTGTAGTATTAGGTCACTAACATCCATTCAAAGTCTATTTGGCCACATTGGCCACCATCTTCGGTTCCGGAAGCCCCGGCGGAAGTATCTAAATTCAGAATAACAGTCACATCGGTTTCTCGGAGATGGCTAGACCGATTCGACTAAACTTGGCCTCAAATGAAAGGTATTGCGTCCCCGTAAATGGCTATTTAATTTCATCCCGATCCGACTTCCGGTTCCGGAGTTACAGGTTGTGGCGTGCGATCACATAGCAAATTGTGATTCAAACCGATACTCCGATGAAAGCAAAAAAGGTAAAAATTTCGCTAAAATGTCTCTCAAACAACTTAAATTTGCTGTTCTAGGTCACCGACGGCCAACCAAACTTTCGTTGACTACATTAACCACCATAGACGGTTCTGGAAGTGCCCGGGAAAAGCGGCCATCTTTCAAAATTTACGAACTCACATCAGTTTCCCGGAAATGGTTGGGCCAATTTTCACAAACTTAGTCCCAAATGATAGCTATAATATCCCCATAGATGTCTATAAAATTTCGTACGAATCGCTTATATGGTTCCGGAAATATAGACTAAACCGTCCGGTCACATATGAAATTCCCATATAAGCCGGAACTCAAATTTTTGACATTAAAAATGTCTTACTCCACTATCTGGGGCTAGGTGTCATTCTAAAATCTAAACTATCTCCCATGTAACGAAACTATGTAAGGTTTGCACGCTTATAACGCCGATATTACTAGATGGATTTTAATCATTCATACACCAACCGATTCAGAAACACCTAACTTAAATATTGGTAATAATTTAATATCTCCCCAATAAAAGTAGACTTTTGGAAATTGGTAAAATTAAAAAGTTCACAAAAAACGGGAAAAATACCATTCGTGAGGCAGATTTCTCAGACACAGCCGTCAAAAGAGGGCAGCTTAGTTGCTCAATGAAACACGAAAAGTCATAAATAGAAGCAACGCATGTCCGTTTAAATCAGTTGTTGCTCTTATCCCACACGAGCAACGTCGTCTCCAGGCGATGCAATAAGCGCTATCGATTTTCGGTAACGTTGGCATTTGCACACACTCGCACCTAAGTGACTAAACCATATACGGTTAGTTTATAAATAGAGGTGACGCGTACCCGTTTGAATCAGTTTTTGTTCTTATGTCGAACAGGTAAGATCATGGCTGCAGCGTCTGGGCACTACAATAAGCGGTAGACGCTATGCATTTTCTACAGCGGTGGCCGTGTGCGGATTTGTCGGGTACCAGCATGGTGTCACAGAATGATTTGCAAAGTGGGTGGGCGGGATGGTTTGGATTTAATTCAATACGGTGTGTGATGCTTAAGAGTGTTGCGTTTGAAAAAAATATATTTATTTTTATGCATGCGTGTGCGTTGTAACTTGTTAATCCATGTTTACGGCGCTTTGTAGCTGCGTAGGGTAAAGAGCCAATTGGCTTTCATGTTTCATATTTCGGTTATATGTTTTTTATCAGTAAGGCATCTGACAACGTGCTTCTGTAGTTATTGCACTGTTCAGCAGCGTAGTATTTTATATAGGAGAGTACACTCAGGTTTTTACGCGGATTTTGAAATTTACGCGGTTTTCATTAACGCGTTTTTTTTAAATTTACGCGGTTTTCATTTACACGGCCTGTATCCCCTGCGTGAAAAATCTGAATGTAATTGCATCGGAAACAATCACATTCCCAGCAGAACTTTTCTAATTTCAAACACTTTTGTTTCGTACTGCACACAACGGAAAATTTTAAAACAGAACTTACCGTCCCAGCAGCAGTTGAAGCGGGTGTTCTTTTTCGATTCAAATTCAAGCCATGTCTTAAGCGTTACTGGACTTAAAATTGTTTTCCCAGTTTAACCAGTCAGAATATCTGTCCTACCCTATGTATTTAAAACACAGTTCTAATTGCGTTTTAAGGTATACCACAAATACGGTTGGGTATACTAATTTAAATTTTAAAATAAATCTGTTTTAAATTATGAAACAAACCGCTGTACTGAAGATATAATTATGTCAGTCCTATTACCACATAAAACACCTATATAACATAAAACGCTACAGAATTGGTTTAATAATACAATGTTTACACTACAGAGTTATAACACGTTTTAATAATTAGCAACAAGAAAAATGTCACCAAGATAGCATAAAAACCCGTTTTAACTGGTAGTGCGAACGTTGCATAACAATGTAATTTATCAAATAATTTCATTTTTCCACCACTAATCGATCAAGAAATACTTACACTTAAGATTGTTTACTTAAGTTCATTAGTACATTATTGAAAATTTAAATGGAAAATGAAATTTCATATTTTATGGAGAATCTGCATATTTCCGTTGGCGGGCGTGGGTTTCCTCATCACAGCTTTTGGAACTTTTCTTTTGAATATATTTTCTGGACAGACCAGCCTATTTTTACTAGATGGATCAGCCAAATAATGCCAATCACCTAGTGAGATACTTGACTAATTAATAGATTACCGTTAAAAGACCTTCAATAAATTATGTTTTAATGGGGAGGGTATATAGCAAATTGTAACATATGAAAACAGGCGAGTGAACAAGAACGTGTGTCGATATGTGTGATAGATAAAAAAGCTATATTTTTAATGTCACCGTGGTCGTGTCCTGTACACAACCCTTTAATTTTTTTTCAAAGGGGGGACCTCATGAAATTTCAGAAATCGAATTCGTATTTTTGATGCCAAACATCTTTAAAATGCATGAAACGTCGAGATTTTATGTTATCTCGAAAAAATTTTTTTTATAAAAATCGACTTTTTGGGACTTTGCCGATTTCGCACCTTTTTGCCTTTCTCAATAGAAAGGTATTGCAATTGCTCTGAAAACCGACTTTTAAAACGGAGGCCCGGAGGGCCGAGTGACATATACCATTCGATTCAGTTCGTCGAGTTCGGCAAATGTCTGTGTGTGTATGTATGTGTGTATGTATGTATGTGTGTGTGTATGTGTTTGTGTATGTGACCAAAAATGTCACTCATTTTTCTCAGAGATGGCTGAACCGATTTTGACAAACTTAGTCTCAAATGAAAGGTGCAACGTTCCCATAGGCTGCTATTGAATTTCTAATGGATCCGACTTCCGGTTCCGGAATTACAGGGTGATAAGTACGAACACGCAGAAAATGTCGATTTTAATAAATTCTGCAATGAATGTATAAAGGTGAAAAATTTTCCAAAATATGACCACAACTGCTTCGATTTGTAGTATTAGGTCACTAACATCCATTCAAAGTCTATTTGGCCACATTGGCCACCATCCTCGGTTCCGGAAGCCCCGGCGGAAGTATCTAAATTCAGAATAACAGTCACATCGGTTTCTCGGAGATGGCTAGACCGATTCGACTAAACTTGGCCTCAAATAAAAGGTATTGCGTCCTCGTAAATGGCTATTTAATTTCATCCCGATCCGACTTCCGGTTCCGGAGTTACAGGTTGTGGCGTGCGATCACATAGCAAATTGTGATTCAAACCGATACTCCGATGAAAGCAAAAAAGGTAAAAATTTCGCTAAAATGTCTCTCAAACAACTTAAATTTGCTGTTCTAGGTCACCGACGGCCAACCAAACTTTCGTTGACTACATTGACCACCATAGACGGTTCCGGAGGTGCCCGGGAAAAGCGGTCATCTTTCAAAATTTACGAACTCACATCAGTTTCCCGGAAATGGTTGGGCCAATTTTCACAAACTTAGTCCCAAATGATAGCTATAATATCCCCATAGATGTCTATAAAATTTCGTACTGATCGCTTATATGGGTCCGGAAATATAGACTAAATCGTCCGGTCACATATGAAATTCCCATATAAGCCGGAACTCAAATTTTTTTTTCAAATGGGGGACCTCATGAAATTTCAGAAATCGAATTCGTATTTTTGATGCCAAACATCTTTAAAATGCATGAAACGTCGAGATTTTATGTTGTCTCGAAAATTTTTTTTTTTTTAAAATCGACTTTTTGGGACTTTGCCGATTTCGCACCTTTTTGCCTTTCTCAATAGAAAGGTATTGCAATTGTTCTGAAAACCGACTTTTAAAACGGAGGCCCGGAGGGCCGAGTGACATATACCATTCGATTCAGTTCGTCGAGTTCGGCAAATGTCTGTGTGTATGTATGTGTGTATGTATGTATGTGTGTGTGTATGTGTGTGTGTATGTGACCAAAAATGTCACTCATTTTTCTCAGAGATGGCTGAACCGATTTTGACAAACTTAGTCTCAAATGAAAGGTGCAACGTTCCCATAGGCTGCTATTGAATTTCTAATGGATCCGACTTCCGGTTCCGGAATTACAGGGTGATAAGTACGAACACGCAGAAAATGTCGATTTTAATAAATTCTGCAATGAATGTATAAAGGTGAAAATTTTTCCAAAATATGACCACAACTGCTTCGATTTGTAGTATTAGGTCACTAACATCCATTCAAAGTCTATTGGGCCACATTGGCCACCATCCTCGGTTCCGGAAGCCCCGGCGGAAGTATCTAAATTCAGAATAACAGTCACATCGGTTTCTCGGAGATGGCTAGACCGATTCGACTAAACTTGGCCTCAAATGAAAGGTATTGCGTCCCCGTAAATGGCTATTTAATTTCATCCCGATCCGACTTCCGGTTCCGGAGTTACAGATTGTGGCGTGCGATCACATAGCAAATTGTGATTCAAATCGATACTCCGATGAAAGCAAAAAAGGCAAATATTTCGCTAAAATGTCTCTCAAACAACTTAAATTTGCTGTTCTAGGTCACCGACGGCCAACCAAACTTTCGTTGACTACATTAACCACCATAGACGGTTCCGGAAGTGCCCGGGAAAAGCAGCCATCTTTCAAAATTTACGAACTCACATCAGTTTCCCGGAAATGGTTGGGCCAATTTTCACAAACTTAGTCCCAAATGATAGCTATAATATCCCCATAGATGTCTATAAAATTTCGTACTGATCGCTTATATGGGTCCGGAAATATAGACTAAATCGTCCGATCACATATGAAATTCCCATATAAGCCGGAACTCAAATTTTTTTTCAAAGGGGGGACCTCATGAAATTTCAGAAATCGAATTCGTATTTTTGATGCCAAACATCTTTAAAATGCATGAAACGTCGAGATTTTATGTTATCTCGAAAAATTTTTTTTTATAAAAATCGACTTTTTGGGACTTTGCCGATTTCGCACCTTTTTGCCTTTCTCAATAGAAAGGTATTGCAATTGCTCTGAAAACCGACTTTTCAACGGAGGCCCGGAGGGCCGAGTGACATATACCATTCGATTCAGTTCGTCGAGTTCGGCAAATGTCTGTGTGTGTATGTATGTGTGTATGTATGTATGTGTGTGTGTATGTGTGTGTGTATGTGACCAAAAATGTCACTCATTTTTCTCAGAGATGGCTGAACCGATTTTGACAAACTTAGTCTCAAATGAAAGGTGCAACGTTCCCATAGGCTGCTATTGAATTTCTAATGGATCCGACTTCCGGTTCCGGAATTACAGGGTGATAAGTACGAACACGCAGAAAATGTCGATTTTAATAAATTCTGCAATGAATGTATAAAGGTGAAAATTTTTCCAAAATATGACCACAACTGCTTCGATTTGTAGTATTAGGTCACTAACATCCATTCAAAGTCTATTGGGCCACATTGGCCACCATCCTCGGTTCCGGAAGCCCCGGCGGAAGTATCTAAATTCAGAATAACAGTCACATCGGTTTCTCGGAGATGGCTAGACCGATTCGACTAAACTTGGCCTCAAATGAAAGGTATTGCGTCCCCGTAAATGGCTATTTAATTTCATCCCGATCCGACTTCCGGTTCCGGAGTTACAGGTTGTGGCGTGCGATCACATAGCAAATTGTGATTCAAACCGATACTCCGATGAAAGCAAAAAAGGTAAAAATTTCGCTAAAATGTCTCTCAAACAACTTAAATTTGCTGTTCTAGGTCACCGACGGCCAACCAAACTTTCGTTGACTACATTGACCACCATAGACGGTTCCGGAGGTGCCCGGGAAAAGCGGTCATCTTTCAAAATTTACGAACTCACATCAGTTTCCCGGAAATGGTTGGGCCAATTTTCACAAACTTAGTCCCAAATGATAGCTATAATATCCCCATAGATGTCTATAAAATTTCGTACTGATCGCTTATATGGGTCCGGAAATATAGACTAAATCGTCCGGTCACATATGAAATTCCCATATAAGCCGGAACTCAAATTTTTTTTTCAAATGGGGGACACCTCATGAAATTTCAGAAATCGAATTCGTATTTTTGATGCCAAACATCTTTAAAATGCATGAAACGTCGAGATTTTATGTTATCTCGAAATTTTTTTTTTATAAAAATCGACTTTTTGGGACTTTGCCGATTTCGCACCTTTTTGCCTTTCTCAATAGAAAGGTATTGCAATTGCTCTGAAAACCGACTTTTTAACGGAGGTCCGGAGGGCCGAGTGACATATACCATTCGATTCAGTTCGTCGAGTTCGGCAAATGTCTGTGTGTGTATGTATGTGTGTATGTATGTATGTGTGTGTGTATGTGACCAAAAATGTCACTCATTTTTCTCAGAGATGGCTGAACCGATTTTGACAAACTTAGTCTCAAATGAAAGGTGCAACGTTCCCATAGGCTGCTATTGAATTTCTAATGGATCCGACTTCCCATATTGCGTCCCCGTAAATGGCTATTTAATTTCATCCCGATCCGACTTCCGGTTCCGGAGTTACAGGTTGTGGCGTGCGATCACATAGCAAATTGTGATTCAAACCGATACTCCGATGAAAGCAAAAAAGGTAAAAATTTCGCTAAAATGTCTCTCAAACAACTTAAATTTGCTGTTCTAGGTCACCGACGGCCAACCAAACTTTCGTTGACTACATTAACCACCATAGACGGTTCTGGAAGTGCCCGGGAAAAGCGGCCATCTTTCAAAATTTACGAACTCACATCAGTTTCCCGGAAATGGTTGGGCCGATTTTCACAAACTTAGTCCCAAATGATAGCTATAATATCCCCATAGATGTCTATAAAATTTCGTACGGATCGCTTATATGGGTCCGGAAATATAGACTAAATCGTCCGGTCACATATGAAATTCCCATATAAGCCGGAACTCAAATTTTTTTTTCAAATGGGGGAACTCATGAAATTTCAGAAATCGAATTCGTATTTTTGATGCCAAACATCTTTAAAATGCATGAAACGTCGAGATTTTATGTTATCTCGAAATTTTTTTTTTTTTTATAAAAATCGACTTTTTGGGACTTTGCCGATTTCGCACCTTTTTTCAGTTCAATATTACCGTGGCTGTTTTTTCTTTTTCAAAATTTTAGAACTCGAATAATGATATTTTCCTGTATATAGTTGTCATGTGATGTATAATAATAAAATGTAATATATGCATTTAAAAGTTTTTAATGAATATAAACAACGCACACATTCTCGTGATTCATGATTGAGAAAGGCACAATTGCACCGCTAGGTGGATTAAAATAGGTTTTTGTTTCGAAATCGAGTCGAGAGGCAATCACATTTACCAACAGAATGTCTGAGAGGCCTAGTACATCGTACCCGTAGTATCTGAGCGAATCGACATGCCTTACGCATTTTTCGATTAGTTCTCTTAACTGCTTACCACTTTCTTGAGTCATCGGTTTGAGCTGAAGCAACCGAGATGCATGGATGTCTACGATTTTCCGTTTATCTTCGTATCGATGCTGGAGAAAGTTCCATGCACCGTCAAAATTGTTTGCGTTGATAAACTGCTGGTTAATCGCACCGGCCGCTTCTCCGATTAGACACTTATCCAAGCGGTATAACCTTGTAGCAGCATCCTCGGACGGACACTTCTTCATGATATCTAGAAACATCGACTTAAATTTGAACCAATGCTCTGGTTTCCCGTCGAACATCGGTAGCGGTGTATGTGGTAACACGGACTGTTGTAGGAGAACATGGGGAGACTTGACCAAGCGCAAAATTCTATTTTTGGCTATGGTGTTTTCTATTCGATTCTGAAAATTTTTTCAAAAATATTTTTATACTTGTTTCGATCCCTTAAGGTAACTTTAAAAGTTTGGAATGAAAAATCCTTTCCTTACAGAAAATATTACGTGATTAATCAATTTGCATTAAATGATGTAATTTTTTATCAAACTTTGTATGGACATATCTACTCGACTACTAATTACTAATAATGTACTAATATACCATCTTAATCTTTGTGAAGCAGTGAAATGATTATACATAAATTGGAACATTGGAATAGTTATTACTAGAATTTGAATGAAATTGAACGTAATAACTAATATTGGGGAGACTTGACCAAGATTTTATGGGGAGACTTGACCAAGTGGCAATTAGCTGAAGAAAGATACAAAATTTCTGATATTTATTATGCTTTGGGTATCTACTGTTAATGTTAATCACGCCATAAAAAATCCCACCTCAAACATAAGTCTTTATATTTTAGTATTAGTAAACAAAGTTAGTAATAGTAGGACTAATTTCGTGATGTGTGAACATGCAATGCAAGCATTACAGTTAATGCTTAAAAAGAAATGCATTATAAAAAATCTAAATGAATCAAATGCAACCCTTTTATATTTTTCACTGCTACCTAAAGATCTCGACAATATGGAAAAAAATAATTAGAGTATGTTTTATGTCATTATTTTTTGTTATGATTTTTAAAAAATCTCTTGGTCAAGTCTCCCCACGCCTTGGTCAAGTCTCCCCGCAGTGGAGAAAAACGACCTCTGAAAAACTTTTGTAACTTTTCAAAAATTAAATTAAAAATTCTGCAAAAAATCATGAAGACGCACAATAACTTTGCGCATTATATCTCAATGACTTTTAATGGATTGAAGACCTTTTTAGAGATTTATGCAGTTTTAGCTGAAAACCTGGTCAAGTCTCCCCATGTTCCCCTACTCGAATCTGTGGCGCATTGGATACCAGCTGTAGACCGGAATGCACCTGTAGCTCCTGTTTTTTGTTTCTATCCAACTGCCTGCATACTTCCGCTCGCACTTCCGTGTACAATTGTTCGAACTCAAAATACTCCTGTTCTTCTTCCTCCTGCTTGTGTGGCGTAGCAGCAAACAACTTTGCTTGGCAATCGTTCATGTCGAGGTACGCAGCATCAATCGTACGTAGAAATGTATCCAGCACATATTCGTCGACAGGAATCTGCTCATCATCTACTTTGATGAGATTTGTTTTGATGCGTGCGATCTTCGCCTTAGTGAATTCGCACCGTCGTTGTAACTCTTCCGCCATTCTCTTTCGTCGCTCTGCCTCGGCTTTCGCCACTTTCTGCGACGGGTGTTTACCGGCATCGAAATTACCGACGAAAACGATCGATTTTTCGCGTTATTCCATATCCGTAGTTCGAAGGACCAATTTATGTACGGCTTCGGAATAGAGGTATGCGCCGATGCATTTTTAATCGGCGGCGTCGTAAGCGACATTTTTGGCCGGCGGCGTTGGCGGCGTCACGCCGTTGGACCCTATCGGCACCGGCGCGCCGACCTGTGTCGGCGTGACGAATATTGACGCCTAGGTAACTAAAAAAAATTCTTAACAGTACAATTCCTTTCCCAAATTTTCGGTTGCTATTGTAGCAGACTTCACAGCACATTGCATTGCATTGCGTTGCATTGCGTTGTGACGATGATTTTGGCGGATTGCACACTGACTTCATCATGTTTGACTGCTGATTATCTAATAAGAGTTGCTTAGGAAGTGGTAAGTAGGAATTCATACCAATCCGACCCATATTAAAACCTCAACAGCATGATAGCCATCATTGCCGGCCGCCCCCATCTCCATCGTTCACGGGGAAGGATAAAGGATAAGGTAGACAGGAAGTGTTGATGCTCCACCTACTTAACGGAAGGACGACGATTCATCAGACTCTTCCATAGGTGTCGCGGAGTTGGTGGTTTGGAAGGGTATCAGGTCTAGGATTCGCTCCAAGCAAACGATGCGACCTGTAAAGCATATTTTATTAGGTAGTTGTTTAGTTAGTCTTCGAGTGCACGATCACTCGAAAAAGAGATGATCTTGTTTAGTTTTTGGTTATTTTTAAACTCTGGGCAGCCGGCTACCGAGAGTATACTATGTTCCCTAAACAAAAACAATTTGAACTCCACACAGCCGATCGTGGGAGTATTGCCTGGAAAAGCTAATCTTATCTGCGTAATGGGCCGGATCACTATTTATTGCAACAGTATTTGGACAGAACTCGCTACTTCTTCTCTACGATATATTTATTGGCTTGAAAACTACCAAGTGACAGCATATTATACTGGCAAAAATAGCGCGAGATGTTATAAATCAAGGAAAGTATTTCTTATTTTCCATATCGGATTGTTTGTGGAATACAAGTATACGAGCGATAATACCGAACACTGAAGGGAAATATAAAGGATTGTTAATCTGATGCACGGGCTTGTTAGCAATAACGGAGCTTTAAATTAGGTTCATAAAAACAGACGCGGCGAATTTTCAATACGTATTGAGCCGTGTTCATAGATACTAGTCAGATTAGTCGTATTGGGGCTAATTTCCGATCAACTATTCATTTTTACGGCAATGTTTTCTCGACTAGATCTGTTCGCACCCTCTCATTCTGTTCGCACCCTCTCATTCTGCGGTCTAAGGACCAAATGTCATCAATAGACTTAGAATCGCGTGGAGGCATGAGATAGGAAACTTGTAAGAATTTTGCTATCCCACCGTTTGACTACCAGAATGGATGGGAGAACAGTAATACTAGCAAATACCGACTACCATAAGAGCGGTGCAAATTTGAACGAGTGACGTAGAGTACTGCACTGAAAAAAGGACCAGGAGTGCGATTTTACGAAGTTTTAGCTTCCGATGGCCCTACATTTTCTGACAAAGTGAAGTTCTTGAATGTTGAGATTTTTATTACTGTTTAGAAAAGCAAAAGTATCATAAAGCTAGTGTCAGGCCTTCATGAGACCTCAAGAAGTCACTTTTGGAGGTATTCGTAAATGTAGATTTGTCGGTAGACGGTTTCAAATATAATAGAAAAATACCTAATTTAACACAACTACAGATCACTTGCAACATAAAAAGCTTTTTGTGAAATTCGACAGCTCCATCTTAGGCCAATTCAATAAATTTCCTGCATGAAAGTTTCCATTTTTTAAAAACGGTTTTTAAGCCAAAGCTTTGGAAGTTAAACCTTGGCGTGGAAGTGCCGGTATATTAATATATTCTGTTACTTAGTGTAGAATTAGATTTCGTCATTTACGGCTAATATACAACCGCCAGAAGAAACTTAAAACGTTGGTACACAATCAAGAAAGGCGAATCAGAAAAGGTATATGTCAGTGATTCACTAAATACAGACTGGAAAGAGGGTAATATGGAAAACCTTAAGGTCCGCCCAGATTAAGTCTTCGGTACGGAACAAAACCTCGGCCTAGGAACTCCTAGCATGTTGTTAGTCGCCTCTTACGACATGGGAGCAGTTCCCAGAGGTTCTATTCTTGGTTGAAATAGTGCAAAAAGATTTCAGCCCGCCGGACACCACACGGCTTTGTAACAGACTTCACAGCACATACAAACAAACGTTACAGTTTGAAGAAAATCTAAAAAATCATCGCCCACGATGTACTAGCGACATCTGTTGAACACATTGCACAAAATGTAATCCTCGCAACCATATCAATTTTTTTTTCAACTGATGCTCCAATAGTGACCACCCTGCTTGCCAAATGTAAGATAATAAATGAAAGGTGGAACTATTTTTACAGTTGTAAAATTTGAAGAACGAAATAGAAAAATTGTCGATGTCGCATACTACGACTTCACATGAAATAATGATTGCAATGGACAAATTTGAAGAATGCAGAGTAACGACTGTATTTCAATGACCCATAATAATTATTTATTGTTCTATATTTGGGAAATTAAGCAACGGTAAAACAGTTTTTGTTTTGTTTGAGGAAATTAATTGTTGTTGTCGTTTCATTGTTTTTTGTTTCTATTTAATCATCTTTACCGTAAGCCTGGGGACAATTGACAGCTCCCATATATTGAATTCATAAGCAAATTTTGGGGTGATTTGGTGATGTCATGGCGGCTCGAATGGAGCAAAATTTGAAAAAGGCGCATCCCATTTATTATTTTCCATATCTGTGGAAAATAATCAATTTAAGCATTTCTACCATTTCTTTTTGTTGCTAGAATTCTAATAAAAACACAAATTCTATTCAAAACGAATGGTTAAGCTTGGTGGTGATGTACTTTCAAAATGTTTTTCATTTACATTTCTTGAGATAAAAAGTAGTCTTTGCGCGCAATGGCCAAAATCGCTGCCGAATGACAGCTTCTGTTCGACGTGAAGATTTTCCTGGTGTAGATGACAAATCAATCTCTCAGTCACGGGGTGTTTGGCTGGCAAGAGCATCTGATGACGACTTTCGAAAGGAATGCAGGCGTGTCTAATGCGTCCTTCAACTCGTGGAATACCATCTTCACTATCAATAAATGGATTCAATCCTCGTAGACGATGACTGCCCTTGGTATCCTTCTTCAGTACTGCTAGTTCTGGTTGAAACATCTCTGCTTGAACCAATCGCACAATGAGCCTTTCTGCGTGTGACAATTCGTCGGTAGTTAACGTCTTCTTAGTTATTTGCCTTCGACCCGACATGATGTAGAATGCAAATCGAACCAAGTAGGCCATGCAGCGTAGTAGCTTGACGTAACTACTCACTCTGTCGAAAATTTTCACTCGTTCAACCGCAGTCAAGGCAAGACCAACTGTTTTTCTTAGCTCTGGAAGCTCGTCGTCTGGAAGTGGCAGTGGATCGTCGGGACAAAAAGTTTTAGAATTCAATACAGCGGGACCGTGCCACCAAATGTGTTTCTGGATTCATCTTCGCGGACGTTCACCGCGCGAAATAATACCAGCCGGATTCATATCAGTGGAAATGTAACGCCACCGAAACTTCGAAGTGAGATTTTGTACCTCGCAAACTATTTGCAACGAAAAGTTCAAGAGCGCTCGGCGATTTGAGTAGCCAACATAAAACGATTTGTGAATCGCTCCATAGGTTCACCGAACTGAAAATCAAATCAACTGATGCAAGGAACTTGTCCATCAAGCGAAACAGGAGTACAGCAGCAAGTAGCTCCGAACGGGGGGTCGTTATCGGCTGCATTTTAGCTTTCGTCTTAGGTAACACCCTGGATTTGCTGCAGATTAATTTCATTGTTGATACTCCATCTGAACTAATAAGCCGTGTATACAAGCAGGCACCGTACGCTTGGTTGGAGGAATCCGTGCAGCTCATTAATCACCACGTCATCAGCAAGAATCCATCTCGATATTTGAAGGTCATTCAACACAGGAAGCTCTTCACGAAATGATTGCCAACGCTTGGCAATGTTCTCTGATACTGGATCATCCCATTCCGCATTTTGTGAACACACATCTCGAAGTATTAATTAGGCTTCCGTTATTACCGCACCAATCATTCCTAGTGGATCGAAGATTCGAGCAACGTCACTGAGGATTCGTCTCCGGGTGAGCGGTACGTGGATATCTCCTTCTTGTCTGATTACTTTAAACGAAAACCAATCCTTTCCAGGGTTCCAGGCTACACCAAGAGTCTTCACGATAGACTCTGAGTCGATATCTGCCACATTCAAGTCAGTTCCCCGACGTTCTTCTGGAATGCCTTCCAGAACCGTCGACGAATTCGAGCACCATTTATGAACATCAAAACAGCCGTTCTCAAGCAACTCTGTTAGCTCACGTTGCAGTTGAATTGTTGCTTCGAAGGACTGAGCACCAGTCAGAACATCGTCGATGTAGAAACCCTTTTTCACAACCTTTACTGCCAACGGGTACTTGTTTTTGAAATCCTCTGCCAGCTGATTTAAGGCCATCGTAGCATGAAATGGCGACGAAGCCAACCCGTAGGTCACGGTCTGCAACTCAAATACTTCAAAGGCAGCGACGGATCATCTCTCCATATAATTCGTTGAAACTTCGAGTCTTCTGAATGCATACCGACTTAGCGATACATTTTCGGTATATCAGCAGTGAAAACATACCTGAAACACCGAAAATTCATAAGGATGGCCACGAGATCATTTTGAACGGTTGGCCCTATCATCAATGTGTCATTCAAGGAACCGTCGAATACGACTCTCAGTTTCGTTGTAGTGCTGCTGGGTTTAAGCACACAATGGTGGGGGAGATAATACGATGATCCGAAATCTCCTTGCGGAACCTCAACTTCACGCATGTGTCCTAGCTGTTCATATTCGTGAACGAAATCACTGTATCGCTTTTTCAAAAATAGTTCCTTGTCGAGTCGTCGCTCTAGGTTTAGATAACGTCGCAACGCCATCTGCCATGAATCGCCCAGATCACCTTTCCGATGGTTGAAAGGGAGTCTTACGATGTATCTCCCTTCTTCGGTGCGATAATGAGTACGTTGGAAATGAGTAAAGCACTCATCGTTTGTGGATGATCCATTCTGTCGTAGCTCGTCTGAACCTTCGAATTGCCAGAACCATTCGAGAATATCACTCAGCTTGGTGTCTTCTGTCACTGCGCAAAGTGTACGAGATTCTGTCACATCTTGATGGACTACGGAACCGCCAACTATGCAACCTAACTCCGTGTAAAGCGAGGTTGATGCAGTCCGTTTTAATTAAATTCCAAAACACATCGGCACCAATCAACATATCTATGCGATGTTTCTTATAGAACGCTGGATCCGCAAACTCGATTCCTGCTGGAAGAGGCCATTTGCTAACATCGATTGTGCGAACCGGTAGGTCTGCGGTAATCTTTGGAACAATCAAAGCATCAACGTTCACAGTGAAATTGTTGACGCGGGATTTAATTCTTAGCTGAACTTTGAACCAGACTCCGTTTGAACCATTCACCAAAAAATGTGCTGATTCTTTCTCCAGTGAGAGAAGATTCGCAAAGCGCTTCGTTACGAAATGTGACTGAGAGGCAGAGTCAAGTAGTGCTCAACATGGATGAAGGAAACCGCCGTGACCATACACCATGACCACCGCCGTTGATAAAATAGTATGCTTCTGCGGTGAATTGACTTGAGCACAAAGTGTCGAAGTTGTTTCAGCTCGGGCAGCTTCTGGATGGCTGGATACGGTATCGGATCGTCCTTGTCGATCGTCTGACCGCGTAACAATGGCAGTTTCTGGATCTTGTGGTTTCGGCTGACCATCTAGTTTCTGATCGTCAGAATGTAACTGTGTGTGATGTCGTTTTCCACATTTTTTACACGAACTTGAAGACGGGCACTCATTGGTACGGTGTCCTCTCTGCAAGCAGTTGAAGCAGGAGCCATTCTTCCGCAATGAATTGTACTTCTCGCTTACACTGTACTTTCTAAACTGTTCACACTTCCATAATTCTTTTTTTGCTTTTCGTCATCGGGCGGGATGGTTTCGGTTTCTCCGTGGTTATCTTCGTATTCGTGACAATTTTCTCCAGGATTTTGCAGCGGTCCTTCAGAAATTCGAGTGTTGCATCATACGTTGGCAAATGACCGGCAATCTGCCGGCATTTCCCATGCCTTTCTGGTGTCCTTATCTAGTTTTGACGAAAGAACATTGATCAGCATCTACTCACCTAGCCTTACCAAGGGAAGCTCCAAATTTTTTAATGCGTCGATATTTTTGGAACAAGAATCTACGAGTTTTCTCAAATCTACAGCGCTTTCCTTCGTTATGACCGGAAGACTGAACAGTGCTTCAATGTGCTTATCGATAATAAGACGTTTATCCTCGAATCGTTCCGCCAGTACTGCCCAAGCCGCATTATAATCATTATTGTTGATTAAATCTTGGTCGATTATGCCTGCCGCCTTTCCTGTTAGAGAGTTGCGTAGATGGTAAAGTTTGATTGCAGGAGATTCAGTTTCATAACGCGCCATTATCGTTTGAAACATACATTTGAACGAAAACCAATTCTCGTAGGTTCCGTCAAAACTAGGCAAAGGGACTTTCAAAGGTGGCAAATGATTCATAGCAGTCACATTCTGCGCTGCAGCTGCTGGTTCTGCAGGTCGGTTCACTATTTCTTGAGCTTCTTCCTTAATAGCTGCTGCAATCAAGGAATTCAAGCGAATGCTTAGATCGTTGTAAAGCATTTCGAAATCAACATATTGTTCTTCTTGCTCGTTGCGTTTTTCGTCAGAGAGAGCGAGACAGTAAATTGTGTTCTGAAACTCGTTGTACTCCCTGTAGCAAGACTCTACTGTCTTCAAGTGCAGTTGCAGGAAGTAAAGATTTTTGAGGTTAGGATTTGGCATATCGGCTGTCTCGAGTAGCGCACCTCGAATGCGCGATAATTTCCTCTTCACCGCTCCTCTCTGGTGTACCAACACTTTTAGTTGTTCGTCCATCGTTTTTGCTTCTTCTTTTTTTTGCTGTTCGCGAAGTTGTTCACTTATCGGTGTGTAGGACGAGTCCGTACCTCCAGGTTTCTTTTTACTATTTATCGGTGTATGCTGCACCGGCATCGTTTTTCATTGTTTCCGATTTCGAACGAAGGCTTTGTTCACGAACAATAGCCTCGCTTAGAGGTGTGCGCCATACCGCCGCCGCCACGCCGCGCCGACGATTGCATGTAAAAATAGTAAGCACATCGGCGTGACGCCGGCGCGCCGCCGACCTTTACCTGAAATCGGCGGCGCGGCGCACACCTCTAGCCTCGCTACACCCGACCGACGCTACGATCGAATGTTCAATGCACACGGTCTTAATTTCACAAGAATCGAAAATTTTTCGCGATATTGCCTATTTATACTATAACTTCATGGTTCAAAACTTTATTCGGCCATGAAGGACCAAAATGCTCCATCAAATTTCAAAGTGGACTGTATTTTTAACTTATTTTCTCGAAACACGACGGAAGAAAAAATATCACACGCGCGTTCCGATTGGCTTCAAAAAGAACAATGAATTTATTTTCGTCGATTAAAAAATACACATTTCAGAATGATAGTTTTTTGATATTGCGTTGTCCCTTTTCTCTGTCGAGACAATCTGCTCAACACACCGAATCAATTAAATTACTAACGTCCTGTTATGTGCTTACTCACCGATTGGCATCGTGTTGTAACTTAAGAAATGGTTGTGAACAACTCCCACCTTGGGCACATCGACAAGAATGAATTTCACATTTCCGGCCCATATTGTTTGTTTTGGTTTGCATGAGATTAAAAAGACCATAACGTTTTCGGGTGGGTGCGGAAACAAAGTAACGCAATTAGCTCTGTGTCAAAATCTCACTAACGCCACCGATTTGTAATTGAAATCGACCGTTTTTTCTACGAGTGATGAAAATTCATCTCGTGTTACGTCTTATTTGTTTGTGATACCGGGCTGGTGCAACTGACACTGAAAATCTTTCTTGAGTGGGGCTAGATCACACGATCAATAATTTATGAGACTAGAAATCGTACCCTCTGCATCGCCACATCTGTGCCCCAGCGTTGCGAAAAGTCAAGATCACTTTGCACAACTATTCTTCGGGAAAAAAAATTTAAAATAGGTGACGATTCAATCAATTATAAATAAATCTCGCATTAAAAAAAAATTTTGTGTTTTCACAAAACTAGTTCACGTAAAAAAAAGACATTATACTGAAATGTTTAGTAGGTTGTGTCTGAATGTTTAATATTTTTATGATTCTAATTCATAACTCGATGAAGCCGTTGTCGCTCACTAGTGTCTCTGGCATTCCCAAGCGTGCGAACAGTTCTCTGATGATTTTGATTGTAGCGGCTGTAGTGATGCTGCGAGTCTGCACAATCTCAGGTCACTTCGAAAAAGAATCCACGACGACCAAGTAGTATTACCCGTCGATCGGTCCAGTGTAGTCAAGATGTACATGCTGCCACGGTTTTGTTGATTTAGGCCACGACAAAGGCGCTGACTTCGGTGGTGTTTTCGCAGCCATCGCACATTGATGACAGGATTTAACATAATCAACAATGTCGTTATCGATGGATTCATGGGTTCAAATACCATATAGCCCCTTGAAAAGACCTTAAACATGGTCCGTGCCAAAATTCACAACCATCAAGACACCACAAAATGGTCTCAATAACCCATAAATACACCAACATATGGTATTTTATATGCGATCTACCGGACCATGGTGATGGTATTTTCATGGGTTGAAGCCATTTCAAACAACCAATGCAAACCCCATGAGCATGGGTGTATTATGGGCTTTTCGTTTGCTCGGGATTCCAGGGTGGCCACGATGAAGCTGCTGAAGACTGCGCTTGCGATGGGGCGAAGGAATAACAAGTCGATCGCCAAATAGTATGCAGCCTTGTACCGTGGTAAATGACTCACGTCGTGCATAAAACCGCTTGAGCTCTGCATCAGTAACGGTCTCAGGCCAACCGTCAATCAGGTATCGATAAACTGCTTTGGTGATACGATCGGACTGTGTAGACTGTTGTACGATTCTAAAACTCAGAGGGAGAACGGTTAGTGTATCTTGTGTAACTGACCTTAAGTCATTCTCCAAAGAGACCGAAGCAATCACGTAATCTTCCTCAGGTCTGACGTGCTGGTTGATCAGACGGGAAAGTATGTCAGCATTGCCGAATTTCGCTGTCGGGACGTACTCGATGGTGAACTCATAAAGCAATAGCGTAAGAGCCCAACGTTGTAACCGGTTCGATGTGTAAACAGGAATTCCTTTCTTCGAACCGAAAATCCTCAGCAGCGGCTCGTGATCAGTCTGAAGATGAAAGCGACGACCAAACAACATTTTGTGAAATTTAGTCACTGCAAAAATTATTGCAAGTCCTTCACGATCGGGCTGACTATAGTTTTTCTCTGCTGCTGTGAGTGCTCTGGAAGCATGCTGGACCACCTTGAGAGTACCGTCCGGAAACTTGTGTGATAATGTTGCACCGACACCAACAGATGACGCATCTGCCGACACAACTATATTAAGCGCAGGGTTGTAGTGAGTCAACAGTAGATCGGATTTCAACACCTCTTTAAATTTGTTAAATGCCGCCTGGCATTTTTCCGTCCACTCAAATTTTGCATCCGCCTTGAGCAGCTCATCAAGAGGATACCGAAGAGTGCGCATACTAGGAACAAACTTGCCGTAGTAATTTATTGTTCCTAGGAAAGAGCGAACACCGGAAACGTCAGTGGGCGGTGGCATTTCGTTGATGGCTTGAACCTTTGATGGATCCGGGCGAAGACCTTTGCGGTCAAGCAGATGACCTACATATTTAATTTGCGGCTGAGCGAATATGCACTTTTCTACACGAATGGTAAATCCAAAATCGCTGATCCTTTGAAACACTGCATGGAGGTTCGCCCAGTGATTTTCAGGATTTACACCACCAACGACGACGTCATCTAAATAACCACACGTATGAGGGAGGCCTGCCAGCATAGTATCGATAAGTTGCTGGAATGCTCCCGGTGCTGCTTTGACTCCCGGTGTCAGACGGTTGTACCGGTAAAGTCCCCGATGGGTGTTGATGGTTAACAATTCACGGCTGCTTTCGTCCACTTCTACCTGCAGAAATGCATCCGACAGATCAATTCGGCTAAACACTGTGCAATTAGCCAATTTGTTGAAAATTTCTTCTGGTAGCGGCAACGGATATTGATGCGGTTGCAGAGCATTGTTGAGACCGGTGGAATAGTCACCGCAAATACGAATAGATCCGTTCGTTTTTCGGACGACAACGATGGGAGCAGCCCAATCCGAAAAGTCTACCGGTGTGATGATTTTTGCTCGTTCCAGTCGGTCGAGTTCGTTATCCACACTGCTATGTACCGCATAAGCCACTGGACGCTGTGCACGAAAAACTGGGGTTGCACCTGGTATTAGTTCCAATTTCACTTTTGTTTTCGTACACAACCCCAGCTCGTTCCTAAACACACTCGGGTATGCTGATTTAAGTGACTGCAAAGTGACAGAAGGAACAGTGACGTGGTTGCAGTACGTGCTAATGGCCAGAGATCGAATGCATCCATCAAATCGATGCCAAGAAGGTAAAGTGGTTTTTCAATAACGTAAAACTGACCGGTATGTTGTTTGCCATTGAACGAAATATCACAACTGAACTTAAACAAAAACTGCAAGCGGTCGCCTGACGCTGTTGCGGCTTGTTCGTTTGCCGGTACTGTGGGTGGTTTACCCATTTTCTCCCACAAACGTTTCGAAATGATGCTTATGTCAGATCCCGTGTCCAACTGCAGACGCACATTCACACCGTTCAACATCACTGTAACAAAACGGCGCCTTTTATCGACGGTATTAATCACAAGACTTACGCTTTTTGTAGCATACGATCCCGGGTGCTTTTTGTTTCGACTGGCTTTGGATGTTCGCTTGGCAGTGGAACAATAACCCTCACGGTGTCCGACAATACCACAATCTTTGCATTTGTGGCTCCTATGAGTGCAGTCTCGAACGAAATGCATTCCTCCACAGAACCAGCAGGGCGTTGAGGGAATGTTTTTGTCGGGTCCGGCTGTCTCCACTGGCGGCTTCTGTTGATGTTTTGAAAATCGTTGTTTTCTCTTAATGAAATTTACCGATGACGGTGATGATGATGACTCGATCATTGCCGTGTCCCGCTTTAGGCACAACAATCGCTGACAATCTTCCGAAAGATGATCGAGAGTAATGTCATCGCGTTCCTCAATTTTCGACAGTAGCCGCGTTCGTATTTCGCTGTCTCCTTCCGACTTTAGACCGCAAACAAACATAAGACATTTGAAATGCTCCTCGTTAAGTTTGCTTAGCTCGAATTCAACGCAGGTCTTGTTGATTCGACAAGCATATGTGACGTAATCGTCGGTCGGTTGTTTGGTAACCTGCAAACACCGATACCGTTTACTGATGACGGACTCTGCAGCGCCGAAAAGGATTTTTAGTTTTTCAACTGTATCAGTAAATTTGTAGTCCTTCGGCAATTTCGGCAGGATGTAACTCACATATCTTTCGTGCTCAGATGATCCGAGTTTTCGCATGAGCAAGCGGACTTTCGCTTCATCGTCCAGTCGTGCAGTATCTTGCTCGAACAAATCGTCGTATCTGCCGTACCATGCAGCGAAGATTGTGTTTCCATCCGGATCGTAGCGAAACTCTTTGATATTGTTTGCTAGTGAATCGAGAATCATTTCAGGGTTTGGAGGGACCTGAATACTGATTGATGAGATGACACTCCGGAAGAAATCTTGCTGCTGCTGCTGCATTCACTGTTGTTGCTCCTGCTGCATGAATACCTGTTGCTGCTGCATTAGCTGCTGAAAGAGCTGGTAGGATGCTTCGGCGGAAGACGAACTGGTACTTGAAGATTGCTGCGCTGATGGTGGACCGTTGAAAAATGGAGCTGAATGCCGCTGATGATTTTGCTGCATTCCCGGGTGTTGTGGGTTTACTCCTGGCGATAGTGGACCGCCTGGCAAGCCGTTTCCCGGCTGATGCTGCTCCGGATTGAGGTTAGATTCCGCCAAGCTTTCCGTTTATACGTGGGTTAATTGGCTTTCGATCGCCAATTTTACTAAATTCTCGTCGTCACTGTTGTGGGCCGAGTTCGGAGGTGACCGATAGAGAAGATTACACGACCCACACGTTAAAACAAGTCGATCGCCAAATAGTATGCAGCCTTGTACCGTGGTAAGTGACTCACGTCGTGCATAAAACCGCTTGAGCTCTGCATCAGTAACGGTCTCAGGCCAGCCGTCAATCAGGTATCGATAAAATGCTTTGGTGATACGTTCGGACTGTGTAGACTGTTGTACGATTCTAAAACTCAGAGGGAGAACGGTTAGTGTATCTTGTGTAACTGACCTTAAGTCATTCTCCAAAGAGACCGAAGCAATCACGTAATCTTCCTCAGGTCTGACGTGCTGGTTGATCAGACGGGAAAGTATGTCAGCATTGCCGAATTTCGCTGTCGGGACGTACTCGATGGTGAACTCATAAAGCAATAGCGTAAGAGCCCAACGTTGTAACCGGTTCGATGTGTAAACAGGAATTCCTTTCTTCGAACCGAAAATCCTCAGCAGCGGCTCGTGATCAGTCTGAAGATGAAAGCGACGACCAAACAACATTTTGTGAAATTTAGTCACTGCAAAAATTATTGCAAGTCCTTCACGATCGGGCTGACTATAGTTTTTCTCTGCTGCAGTGAGTGCTCTGGAAGCATGCTGTACCACCTTGAGAGTACCGTCCGGAAACTTGTGTGATAATGTTGCACCGACACCAACAGATGACGCATCTGCCGACACAACTATATCAAGCGCAGGGTTGTAGTGAGTCAACAGTAGATCGGATTTCAACACCTCTTTAAATTTGTTAAATGCCGCCTGGCATTTTTCCGTCCACTCAAATTTTGCATCCGCATTGAGCAGCTCATCAAGAGGATACCGAAAGGTGCGCATACTAGGAACAAACTTGCCGTAGTAATTTATTGTTCCTAGGAAAGAGCGAACACCGGAAACGTCAGTGGGCGGTGGCATTTCGTTGATGGCTTGAACCTTTGATGGATCCGGGCGAAGACCTTTGCGGTCAAGCAGATGACCTACATATTTAATTTGCGGCTGAGCGAATATGCACTTTTCTACACGAATGGTAAATCCAAAATCGCTGATCCTTTGAAACACTGCGTGGAGGTTCGCCCAGTGATTTTCAGGATTTACACCACCAACGACGACGTCATCTAAATAACCACACGTATGAAGGAGGCCTGCCAGCATAGTATCGATAAGTTGCTGGAATGCTCCCGGTGCTGCTTTGACTCCCGGTGTCAGACGGTTGTACCGGTAAAGTCCCCGATGGGTGTTGATGGTTAACAATTCACGGCTGCTTTCGTCCACTTCTACCTGCAGAAATGCATCCGACAGATCAATTCGGCTAAACACTGTGCAATTAGCCAATTTGTTGAAAATTTCTTCTGGTAGCGGCAACGGATATTGATGCGGTTGCAGAGCATTGTTGAGACCGGTGGAATAGTCACCGCAAATACGAATAGATCCGTTCGTTTTTCGGACGACAACGATGGGAGCTGCCCAATCCGAAAAGTCTACCGGTGTGATGATTTTTGCTCGTTCCAGTCGGTCGAGTTCGTTATCCACACTGCTATGTACCGCATAAGCCACTGGACGCTTTGCACGAAAAACTGGGGTTGCACCTGGTATTAGTTCCAATTTCACTTTTGTTTTCGTACACAACCCCAGCTCGTTCCTAAACACACTCGGGTATGCTGATTTAAGTGACTGCAAAGTGACAGAAGGAACAGTGACGTTGTTGCAGTACGTGCTAATGGCCAGAGATCGAATGCATCCATCAAATCGATGCCAAGAAGGTAAAGTGGTTTTTCAACAACGTAAAACTGACCGGTATGTTGTTTGCCATTGAACGAAATATCACAACTGAACTTACACAAAAACTGCAAGCGGTCTTCTGACGCTGTTGCGGCTTGTTCGTTTGCCGGTACTGTGGGTGGTTTACCCATTTTCTCCCACAAACGTTTCGAAATGATGCTTATGTCAGATCCCGTGTCCAACTGCAGACGCACATTTACACCGTTCAACATCACTGTAACAAAACGGCGCCTTTTATCGACGGTATTAATCACAAGACTTACGCTTTTTGTAGCATACGATCCCGGGTGCTTTTTGTTTCGACTGGCTTTGGATGTTCGCTTGGCAGTGGAACAATAATCCTCACGGTGTCCGACAATACCACAATCTTTGCATTTGTGGCTCCTATGAGTGCAGTCTCGAACGAAATGCATTCCTCCACAGAACCAGCAGGGCGTTGAGGGAATGTTTTTGTCGGGTCCGGCTGTCTCCACTGGCGGCTTCTGTTGATGTTTTGAAAATCGTTGTTTTCTCTTAATGAAATTTACCAATGACGGTGATGATGATGACTCGATCATTGCCGTGTCCCGCTTTAGGCACAACAATCGCTGACAATCTTCCGAAAGATGATCGAGAGTAATGTCATCGCGTTCCTCAATTTTCGACAGTAGCCGCGTTCGTATACCGCTGTCTCCTTCCGACTTTAGACCGCAAACAAACATAAGACATTTGAACTGCTCCTCGTTAAGTTTGCTTAGCTCGAATTCAACACAGGTCTTGTTGATTCGACAAGCATATGTGACGTAATCGTCGGTCGGTTGTTTGGTAACCTGCAAACACCGATACCGTTTACTGATGACGGACTCTGCAGCGCCGAAAAGGATTTTTAGTTTTTCAACTGTATCAGTAAATTTGTAGCAAAGATTAACTCAAGATTACTAGGTCCCATACAAAACATTCACAAAATATGGTTCAGTAACCGTGAACCGGTGAACTCAATAATAGTAAGCTTTTGCTGCCCCCTCGTTAATAGGCGTCGGTAATATTGAGAATGTGTCGACAAAATGCTATGGTTACGACCCAAATCAAAGTCGTAAACAATCTTGTTATGAAAAAAGTTGTCTATATCGACGTGTAAAATATATTATAGATATGCTTCCTATTAAAGGCCTATTTCTAGAGCATTGATAGCCACAATTATTGATGTGTGAGCTTGCCCGTTTCGAATAGTTTGTATCCTGAACCGGTGAATTTTGTAATAGAAGTAAGACAGGTCGCAGTTTAATTTCTCAGTGGTTTAATATTTACTTGACTTTACTGCAAAATATAATACAAAACATTGGTACAAGAGTTTGTTGCGGAGTTTGATGTAAAATATAGCAGTTGTTAGCAGACAAATTTACTGATCAATTTATCGATAGTGGAAAGATATATTACTTAGTTGCTTCAACTAATTGCTGCACTTTGATAATCTCAATGATGGTTTATTTTTCTGCCCAAAATTTACTTGTTATTTTCTTAATATCTAATTGTCATAGATACGACGTTGTTTCTTTATCGCAAAGCTTCGCTTCAGTTTATTGTGGAGCTGTCACTCTGACAGTGAACCGGGTTCATCGAGGGGTCGGATTTGGATGGTACATGGGAAACATCTGACTACTCTATCTTGAGTTTATCTTTGTTTGTAGTCCTTCGGCAATTTCGGCAGGATGTAACTCACATATCTTTCGTGCTCAGATGATCCGAGTTTTCGCATGAGCAAGCGGACTTTCGCTTCATCGTCCAGCCGTGCAGTATCTTGCTCGAACAAATCGTCGTATCCGCCGTACCATGCAGCGAAGGTTGTGTTTCCATCCGGATCGTAGCGAAACTCTTTGATATTGTTTGCTAGTGAATCGAGAATCATTTCAGGGTTTGGAGGGACCTGAATACTGATTGATGAGATGACACTCCGGAAGAAATCTTGCTGCTGCTGCTGCATTCACTGTTGTTGCTCCTGCTGCATGAATACCTGTTGCTGCTGCATTAGCTGCTGAAAGAGCTGGTAGGATGCTTCGGCGGAAGACGAACTGGTACTTGAAGATTGCTGCGCTGATGGTGGACCGTTGAAAAATGGAGCTGAATGCCGCTGATGATTTTGCTGCATTCCCGGGTGTTGTGGGTTTACTCCTGGCGGTAGTGGACCGCCTGGCAAGCCGTTTCCCGGCTGATGCTGCTCCGGATTGAGGTTAGATTCCGCCAAGCTTTCCGTTTACACGTGGGTTTATTGGCTTTCAATCGCCAATTTTACTAAATTCCCCAAGTAACCATAAGCATTAAGCCATTGCACTATATTGGCTATACATTTGCACTAATGTTGCATTGAAACTCAATTACAGCATTAACAACGCAATAAAGCTCTTTATTAGCATCAATAATGCATAACTGCGCAGCCGACATACAGCATTATAGCTTGCTCTATATGCGTATATAAAGCTGATATACCGCGTACATGCTTCAAGGATCTTTAAAGCATGTAAGCTTTACAAGTGCATTTAATGCCATTATAGAGCATATAAAAAGCTGATATAATGCTATTGTAATGCTGTGGGTTTATTTGTTATGCAACTCTTCTTGAAGATTATATTCGGCATATTTCATTTCAATCGAACATATGCAATATAGTCCAGGAAGCAAACGCAGCGCACTTACCGTGAAGGACGAGGTAAGGTACCTCAGTTCGAGACTTACTAAAGGTAATTTTCGTAAACATTCATATCATGTGAGAACGAAAACCCATTAAGGATATTCATTACAATGCATTAGAACAGAGTCAATTACGGTTTTAAACAGAATATTTTATTTTAAAATTTTTCCTTTTTGCTCATCATACCGAAAGGAAACATAAGAAATGGTCTTAAAACCATGGCGGACAATGACAACCAACTGAAGCTTTTTAATAGCATTAGTAGTGCCAATATAAAGCTTTCAAATTTGACATTTGTGCGCTTTTGCTATATAATAGCATTAGTACTGCAGAAACGAGCTGTCAATCTCCGCACAGTAATAGCACTATATTTCGCCTTTTCTGGCATAATATCGGCATTAAATAAGTATTTAGGGCCGAGTTCGGAGGTGACCGATAGAGAAGATTACACGACCCACACGTTAAAACCTATATATATATATATATATATATATATATATATATATATATATATATATATATATATATATATATATATATATATATATATATATATATATATATATATATATATATATATATATATATATATATATATATATATATATATATATATATATATATATATATATATATATATATATATATATATATATATATATATATATATATATATATATATATATATATATATATATATATATATATATTTTTTTTTTTTTTTTTTGCCTTTTCTGAGGTGATAAACTACTTTGTTGTTTTCGGACCCACGAAATATTTAGTTGCTGACATCATACGGATCATACGAGGCACCAGTTAGTTTGGAATCATCCTAGTGAAAACGTCCGCAATTATAATTCAAAAGTGAACTGAAAACCGACTGCATCTATCACTCATTACTGGCCGGCTTTGTGTTGTTGTATACCAACCAATACGTATTGCGATGAGCTGCCACAAGTGTTCTTTACCTATTGTTGGTGGTGAACTGTACGCGATGTGTGAGGGCCGATGTAAGCAAGGTTTTCACGCCCAGTGTGTTGGACTTGGTGAAATGAATATTTACAGCCTCAGCAAGAATTTAATATGGCTTTGTGACGAATGTCTGTGTTTTTTCCACAAGACGCGGTATGTGGTTGAGCCTTCCAGTCCACCAAAGCAGATGGAGGAGCAAATAAAATGCATTAACGATAAAATTACCCTAATATACAACGCTCTCTCGTTGAACGAACAACCAAACTCTCATGCTGAACGTAACTCTACGCCAGTTTCGATTACACGGAAAGCAATGGAATCGAAAGTAAGCAGTATTCACCGATCTGTTGTTCCAGATCTGACCGACTCGCTGCAGGAAGGAAAAAAGTTCGCTCTATTCCTTACGAACATTGACGGGTGTGCAACTGAAAGTGATGTTAGCTGTATGGTATCTGAGTCGCTAAGCCTTACTGAGGTCGATGAGGTGGAAGTTAAAAAGTTAGTACCCAAATGGAAGAACTGCGAAACTCTTGACTTTGCATCATTTAAAGTCGTCGTATGCGAGAAATGGAAATCGGTAGCAATGAAAAATTCTACTTGGCCTCCGGGAGTGAAACACCGAGAATTCATCAGTTTACGCAACTCAACATGGAAACCTGCCTATTGGGAATCAACTCGCTTATAATTCTAGGCAACAAGTGAAATGTTTTTCTTATTGTGCTGAGTGGTTTTGAATGAATTGTAACGTCGTTAATGTTGTTAATGTTTACAATATGTTGTAGAGTATTATTAAATTTGTTCATTGTTTGTCTGTTGAATATGATAACAACTGGAGCTCTCGAAAGACTGTTGACATACACGTAAGATTTCCAAGCATAGATATAAGTTACTCATAAGAAATATATAGTTTTAAAAATCGTCTGTACGGTGTATACCGAAGATATGAAAATAAAAAAAATAAATATTATATATATATATATATATATATATATATATATATATATATATATATATATATATATATATATATATATATATATATATATATATATATATATATATATATATATATATATATATATATATATATATATATATATATATATATATATATATATATATATATATATATATATATATATATATATATATATATATATATATATATATATATATATATATATATATATATATATATATATATATATATATATATATATATATATATATATATATATATATATATATATATATATATACTTTATTTAAAATAGAGACGCGAACCTACGGAGGTAAAATACGCGTGTTACTTATAGTATGGTATATCACTTTCTGACTCCTAATCGGATGCTGTTCGGTGCGTCAACTGAGTGACAGGCGAGCTGCCACCAGTGAGCCCAGCAATTTCTGTTGAGTTGTAGGGATGTCCACGTCTCCAACAGTAATGTATTTTGCTTAGCGCAGTTTCATTTAATTCCGAACATTTCTCTGAATTTTAACAAAGGAATAACAGGGTTACAGATCTTAGTAATGTCTTTGTATCTAATGCTCATGCCTATGAGACTGGTTGCTAGCAGTTGTACACAATAGCTCAAATAGAAATTTCAAAACCAAAAAGCAGAGCGAATAATCCATGAATGATAGTCTGAGTTCCTTGTAATTGTTTACGTAAGTATAATAAGATTATGTGGAAAATAAATTACTTCATGAATTACATCATGAACAGTTTCACGAACTCGTCTGGTGAATCGTGTGTAGCATATTAGGAATTAAGAATCGGTTAAAAAATCAATGAATAATACCTGCGTTCCAGTGAAATTGATTACGTGCAAAGATTAGGATCAGGCACATAATCGTAAATTTCAGGCACATATATCTTGAAAGTGGAAGTTTTTTCACGCACACGAATGGTGAATTGAAACTTATTTGCTCACAATCATAACCAGTTGACGAAACAAGAATGGATCTTTGAATTATATAACGAGTGTCGTGTAATGGTTTTCGAGAAAATATCAAGATTATTTAAATTTTGTAATTCAATTGACGACCACTAATACCAAATAATGATCAAGATGTGATAAATCATCAATCAGTTAACGTCGTATATTCGGCCCATGGACAATGTTCCTAGATTTGTGGATAAAATTATGAGTCAACAATTTTAGAGTTGGCGAATTGTCGGCGCGGGAAAAATGCATCGGCGGCGCGCCGCCGATCTACCGTTCGGCGTCGGCGTACGTTAAAAATTACCGGCGCGGCGGCGAATAGGTCTATTTCGGAATGGAATTCGTTGAATGGACTGTAGATTAATTTGAGAAAAGAAACGTGTTTATTTTGGTTTGACAATTGCGTGCTAAAACCGCGACGAACAGCGTACGAATCCCTTTTTTGTTCCAGGGTTGCCAAAAAATATAAAAATACATATGTTATTAAAAATACATATGTTATTAAAAATATACAATATAGGGTAATAATAGGATTTGAAATAACCGTTGTATCCGAACACCCTTATCATTTCTCAAACTAGGCGTACTTGAATCAGTTCTTCACCTTCGGGTCAACCATACGGAAATATTCGTAAATCTGGTTTGCTCGGTCCATTCGGATCGTACTCCTTCGCTTCTTGCCAGTCATTTGTATCTTTCCTTGAACTTTTTGTTTTTATACCTATAAATGTAAAATAAACTAATAAGCACTTGAACATGTTCCGTAGGATTTATTCAAAAAAAATCTTACCTTTACCACCGTCAGCGTTTTCTAAAAATTTTCTATTCCGAAACTGCGTTATCTTCGTTAAAAGAATAATCGAAACAAAACGATTCCAATTTTCAAACAAATAAAACGAATTGTCTCATACGATTAAATTTTGTCGGATGAAAAAAGAATCTAGCATGCTACCGAGCATGCTCTAAAGCTTACTTAGTTTGCTCAGCATTTGCTCTGACTTTATTACTTTATTCATACGGAATCAGATGTTCGAAAAGCAAACTCACAAATAAACATCTGTCAAAGCAAAGTCTTTATTCATACCAACTTGAGTAAATGCTCAACGCAGCTGCTCGACTGCTCAAATCTTAAAAAGCTGAGCAAATGCTAGTGTTATTCATACGGCTTAATGTACTGGATTTACTACCGGCATCAGCAAAACGGCAGCTAACGAACGAACAAAGGATGATCTTTCACTGAAACTTCTACACCGAACACCACTGTGAAGTATAACGATCTGTTCCGTTCGAAGGTTGGGAAACGTATGAATGTATCAGTGATAAAAAAATATGCTATGCCTGTTGCACTTCTCTCTTTTTGTTCACGACATACTCTACAGCAATGTTTTTCAACCGGGGGTGAATTCATCCCCAGGGGTACGTAAGATTATTAATTATTCCGGGTAAATTTCAACTTATCCTAATATTTCCATTGAATTATTGACTATAATATAGAAACAATAATTCTACGGAAATATTAATATAATAAGTCGAAATGTACCCGGAATAATCCATAATCTGGCGTACCCCTGGGGTAACCCCGGTTGAAAAACACTGCTCTACAGCATCATTTTATATGTAGCACAACGTGCCAAGTGATGTTGGTTTATATTGTTTGTTTTTATGCCCATTTCCCCACTCCGGCATTTCCTTAACGTGCTCATTTTACCACCAGTTCTCACAATAAAAATAAATTGCCTTCTGAGTTTCCGGATTTTTTAATTTTCACCTATTGAATTTTCGACCATACGATTTGATTTTCCGATCTTTTGTGCGTAAGACCTACTTATATTCCGTCTTATTTATGTTTTGATCTCTTGATTTTCAGCTTTGCGATGCAAAATCCATACCGACATACAACCCTCTTCTTGTTTACTTGTTTTACTGTCGTAAACGGGAATATAAACCGCTTTCGAATGAATCTGACATTCATCATAAACAAGAATAAGGATAATAATCTGCAACGTAAGAAATGGGGTATTGTCATCCAATTAAAACACTAGTCAAATATTCTCAACTCATCTTTAAGTGATGTTTAAGCTGGTTTTTTTTGGGACGAGATTTTACAAGTGATCCGAGCGTCCATTGCTTGAAAAAAAATTGAGAATATTTTAAATTCGTTATAAATTAAATTCTATCTTTAATATCTTAGCTAAACGTATTGTTACAAACTTTTATTAACAAATAAAATAACACAATTCTGTTCAAAAATAAATAGGCATTCCGTATCATGTCGTATGCTTAGTTACTAAAATTACATTTTCCGCGTATCTATTCTTATTCGGTTACTAGGTACTACCTTCAAAATATAACACCTATGTCAACAGCATTAATTTTAGTATTCTAAGAAGGGGATGATTGATTATAGTACTTTTCATTTCAACAATTGAGAGTAATGATTTAGGAGTTCGTATTAAAGATTATTCATACACTCTTAATTTACAACTTCTGTACAAAGAAAATAATGGCTTCATTGGGTGAATGCTACTGCAACGAAATAATTTTGAGATCAATGCGCATGGGAAAAAGATTTGACCAAATCGTACGGACGGACAAAATAAGCATATAAATCAATTAACTTCTCTAAATGAATCATTGCATTTCACGACTTCTCGCCGATGCTGCGAATTTTAATTGAGAAGATCCTATATAATCCTATCGTCTCATGGCTGGTAGATAAGCTGAATAAGCAGCTGGATACATAGAATTTTGCTGGGCCCGTTGAATTGCTGAAGGATCCTGGTATTGTGATTGCATATTCATAACTCCCATTTGGACAGGAATTTGTGTAGCATTATTTATGAAACCTGCCGCAGGATTCGTTATGTAACCTCCGGTGGGTGCAGACTGAGCAGCCGACATACGGTATGCTGTATTTAGTGTACTATAAGGTGACATGAGATTTGGACTTATTGCAACGTTAGGGCTAACTCGACTCGAGCTATTGCTCATGTGTTGAATGGGAGCGGACGCTGTATTTCGCGACAAGCGACTATTCTGAGACCCAGTTATTGGGGAAACGTTCATATTACCAGAGTAGTACTTGTGGTAATTAAGAGATGGCACCTGGGCTTGAATGGACGCTGGTGGTGTCGAAATATTCCTTACTGAGTTTTGCTGACTCATGAGGGATGATGGAGACGGTGTTATTGAACCACCAACGTGCGAATGATGATTCGGTGGAGGTGTAATGTTTACTGCTCCAGACGGAGGTGTATTACACGATGGACCTACCATGTCAACGCTAGTTGTCAGTTGTTGCAATTTAGAGAGACATGAAAGTGAACCTTGTATTACATTACCTTGACTAACTGTTCCTTGGATGTTTCCTGCTGCCTGACAAGAATTGTCCAACTGTGGCGTTGGTGTAGGCGTTGGAGTTGGTGCAGGAGTTGGGGTTGGTATTGGTGTATGTGATTGTGGATGACTAACGTTACCCGACTGGATGTAAAAGTTGTTTGCCGACGAAACGGCACAAGAAGAAGGCGATGGTCCAAGACGCTGATGCGGACTATGAAGGCTATTTGGTGTTGCTAAACTCGTGTGACTGCCGGACATTCTATGCTGTATCACAGTAGTCATCGGGACGCTTCCGTACGAGGTTGGCGACTGGGGGTAAGCTTGACTAGAAATTCCTAACTGTGATGTAATATAACCAGACTGATGCATATTTTGCGAGTGATTTTGGTGATTAAGTGATGAACCCGATATATGGCCGTATGTTTGATGCATTTGCTGTTGCAACGCTAATTGATGTTGATGTTGTTGTTGAGCCACATTTTGTTGCTGTATCGACTGTTGCTGAGACTGTTGATGCTGCTGATGATGACCAGGACTTGTCAATGGTTGAATAGCATTTCCAACTGGTGGAGTAGCACGGTTCTGGTGACGCTGTTGCTGATGATTGCCAACTGGGGTAGAAGTATTCCTGCTAACTTTAGGAGTAGATGATCGATTATTATTAGAACTTCTATTGTTTTGATGTGCCAATTGTTGCTGTTGTACTTTACCTCTGGTACCAGCGGTAGCACTGTCAATGCTTTGATTATTAATAATTGCCATCGACTGCTGCTGCGGGCTAGAGGCAGGGACATGAGTATGCATATTCATTTGTTGCATTTGGGACTGATGCTGTTGTTGTTGAATAGAGCAATCCGAATACTGACCAACCTGGTGTGGCAAAACACTTGAAGGTCTCATGCTTTCAACAGAGCTTTGGGTGTTAATGTCACTTGACATACTAGCAGGTGATTCCAATCCCAATTGAGTGACATCCAAATCACATTGTCCATATTGATGCAAACTATGCACGGAATTGGTGGTTGAGTCTGGTGTAAAGACTCCGATTGTTTGGACCTCGTTGTGGCTACCCGGTCCATGCTGGTGTTTAATGTCTGTAGCGGATATGTTTGAATTGTTGTTTGTATTATCCTGTTGGTTCAATTCATCACTTTGAAAATTGCCTTTCGATGATGCGATCTGTTGGTGCATGTTCTTAGTTAGCATCTGTTGACTATGGTGTTGCTGCTGTTGTATTGCAGCAATTTGACAAGATGCAACTTGATGACTAGTATGCGCAGTCTGTTGTGTTTGAGGTTGGTTTGATTTGCTTATCATACAATTTTCGCTGGTTTTGTGTTCTACTTTAGTCTTAGAATTTGTTTTTATTGCATTATGACCACTAAACTGCACACTCGAATTTTTTGCACAGGAGTTACCATCCAGACCAATGCTCATGTTAACACCCGAAAGTTGTTGCTGTGTTTGATTCTCCAAATTATTTTTATTATACTTCGATTCCTCCATAACCTTTGTGTTTTTGTTATGTTTGTGTACATCAGGGATGCTACTATTAACGTTCGTTTGTCCAGATAAACTCTTTTTATCTAATCGTTGGTTGGGGGGTCTTTCCTTCACTTGATAGGACTGCTGATGTTGTTGGTACTGTTGTTCTTGATGTTGTTGGAAAGCGGTCTGATATAGATTCGAAGGAAAGCTACCGTAAGCCATAGATGTAGCTAAATCTAGATGGAACTTGTTAGGAGACTTCTGGTTGGTAGCATCCAAATGAGACAGATTATAGCTTTGGTAATAGGGGTCCAACTGCCAGTATTGTGATGTAGTATGATAATTGGGTAATTGATTTATCGGCGGAAACTGAGGAGCTATTTTGTTGAGATCGATTGTCTTGGCATCGTGAATAGCATGCTTCACAGTGTATTTGTCTGTTCTTGAGTTAGAATTACTTGTTGAAACATTAACTGTGATCTTACCGTTGTCTGGAATGGGCTGATTTGACTTTAACTGATCAGTCGTGTAATTGTTCTTAGAACAATTTGTTGCATTAGCGGGCGATATGTTCTTGAGTGCTTCTTTTTTAATACTTTCTGGTCTTTTTAAAGAAATATTCCCGCCACAATTACTGCTATTACTACTGCTGCTGTTGCTTAAACTATCTTGCTCTGTTCGTATTTTTGGATCATTTTTAGTCTCAGTCTTTATGGCAGCAGTTTGATTTCTTTTATGTTCTGATTTACTCTTCTTAATATCTTCAGCATTTGAATTTTTTTCTTTCGATTTCCTGACATCATCAACGTTTTTTGAAAAAGTTTGATTTTCGGGACAGGTGTTGAGTGATCTTATTTCCGAAACTCTGCTTTTCTCTAGGTTATGAACTGCTTGTTGTGATGTCACTTCGTTTTTTGAAAGCTTTGTTGGAGATTGTTCTTTTTTAATATCTACAGGTTTTTTAGAATTCAGTTGATCTTCTCTACTGCTTACATTATTTCCCACAGTTGCTGTTACAGTTATGTTGAAACCTTTCACGTCCTCATATTGCTGAATGACAGTCTTTTCTTTTTGCTGTTCAACTTCCGCAAATTGCTTATTTGCTTCTTCTGCAGCATTTTTTATGAACTTTTTCTTATGTGAACCAACACTTTCAACAGTGGTTGCAACATTATCATTAGATTTAATCTCGTCTCCATCCAATTTACCAGCAGGTTCTTGAGGTTTAGACATCATAACTATTTTACTATCCCCAAGCTCAAATGCACAATGTTCAAGTTTTGCTTCAATCTCTGAATTTTGGGTCCTATCCAATTCACCGGTTGATTTCACGTCAATTATAATTTTAGGTCTTCTATTTTCCATATTCTTTTCGTAATTTTCGTTAATCTTCAATACGCTTGCAGTGTTACTACCTGATCCGTCATTATTATGACTTATGATCGGAAAAAAAATATTTACTTGCTGTGCTTCTTTCGCTGATAGTTTATTTGGTTCATTTTCTTTGATAACAGGTATTATCGCATTTTTCAAATCCTCACTTATTTTAGTTTCCACTATCATTTTCGTCGCATCATCTTCTGTTCCCTGTTTTGACTCAGTAATAACAGAAGTTTTCTCATTTATTTCAACTTCTTTGCCCGAATCGTTTGTGTCACAGACACTGGTGTTTGCACAGCCCAATCTCTGTTGGATAGCCTTTTCATTTAATTTCTCTGTTACACTATCGGTTGTATCCAGAAACGCAATATTAGTTGGGTTCGTGGGTGAATTCAACGAATCAGACTCATATGGTGTATTCAGTACTTCTGTTTCATCTTTTCGTTCATTGTTTATAGAAACATATCGATTAGATAAATCAGGATCTTTCACGGGAGTGCTTATTGATTGGGTATTTTGTGCGGATAGCTGCAATTCGTTACGGTGTTGATCTAACATTTCGTGGTCATTATCCTTGACAGTGTGAAAATTGTCTGTTTTTTCGTCAGCTATCAATTCTAGCGATGATTCATTTTTCGCACAGGTATCATCATCAGAAGACTTGTCGTTCAGCGATGCTGTGTTACAACCAGACTCAGACATATTTGGCAAATCGCCAACTTTTGCATTTTCGGGAAATAATTGAGCTGTTGAATTCATGACAGACACCTGCGTTTGATTATGATGCTCAATTTCGTTTTCGACAGAACATTTATCAACCTTCAATTCTGCATCTGCGAGAGACTGTTTCGACGCACCTATGTTCTCCGTCATTTTCATATGTGGCGTCTCGATCATTTTAGATTGGGCCATTGTTGAACTACTTACTTCGTCTTTATCGTTTAGCTTATCAACATACGAACTCTGTGCAGTGATAGGTGCAGCGATATTTTCCTTCGAAGAAACACGCCTTTTCGGATTTACAGTTTCTTCCTCCATTTCATCATCAGCTTCACCAGAGGAAACTTCGCTGGATGAACTCACTCGTCTACCTCTTCGGTTCACTGGAGACAAAGCCTCTATTTGTGCTGTGCTTACTTCTGTTTGATATTGATTCAAGACCTCTTCCTGCTTCGAACAGTCGTCCAGCGCTTCATGCGATAGAGCTTGTCGCAAGTGAGGTTTTACCTGAAGCATTTCAGGCAAAGTAATTTGCTTTTTCGCAACGGGGGACGCTACCATCTGTCCATCACTATCTGCGCATGTTTCTTGAGTAGAAGATGCTGCTATTCTACTAGAATTCCGACTACCAATTCTTTGAGTAACACGACGCTTAAGTTTCTGTGGAGGTTTTGTTGTATCGATCAAAGTTTCTTTTCCAATATCCTTTTCAACAAATCTTTCGGCATCTGCCTCTAGGCTATTTATCGTTTCTGATGCAATATTCGAATGGAATACATCTGACTTTTCTGGAAGAGTTCTACATTTTCTCGTATCCGAGTTCGAATAATGCTCGATAATGCTGTCAGATTGCGAATTTTCCTTTGATCTTCGAAGAATGCTAGTCCTATTAGTGAATGTTAGTTCGTTTTGCAATGCACTTTTGGTTTGCTGCTCGTTTTCGGCGTCCAAACGAGCACGCTTCTTTTCCTCTTCATCGCCCTCCAGAAGATCAGATCTTCTGCGCTTTCCCCAGTCGGAATTCTCCGTTTGTATTGGTTTCGAAGTATCTCGAAAAGTTGTTTCATTAAATTTATTAGGCCTTACACGCTTACGACCAGATGACGTAGTTTTGACCTCCGCTTGAACGGCTTTATTTCCAGTCAAAAGATTTGCAGGCGATCGAGCTTCACCTTGCTTATCTGGCTTTTTGTTAGATTTGGAAGGTTTTGTGGAAGCATGAAACCTTTTTCCTCGCTTCTTGACGCCTCTAAATTCTTCACATACATCGCTTTGCAAGGCGGCTACCACAGATATACGATGTTTACTTGAATGTTCTAGCTCGGGTCCAAAACAAATTTCGTTACCTTTTTCTGATTTCAACTTTTTGTCAGATGTATGAGTATCTGTCGTTGTATCAGCATCGGGAAAATAAGGAATACAAGACAATAAAGGTGTCCAGCGTAAACACTCTTTATCGATCGATCGTCTCGTTTTAGATCTAAACACTCGCTCGCAGTGCTTATTGACAATATTCCAATCGATACATATCAGTGGTTTATAGGCCTTAAAGGCACCCTCAGCTACCTTAATATATTTTACAAAATTAAGCAATTGAAAGGCTAAGGCTACATCTGCAATTACAATTCCTGTTTCTTGTGAAATCGTTCGCAAAGAAACAACTCGATCTCGGTTGTGATAAAGATACTCTAAAGCTACAGATCGCCAATATGCATGATACGAAACACGACCTAGATCAGACAACGGTTTTTCTGGCGTACCTGGCTGGCCTTCCTCGCGACTTAACAAATAACTAAAATCAATCAAAAACCTGCCGAAGCCCTGCCGTTGATATTGTGGCATTGTCATAATGCACGATACATTGTACTTTTGCTGACAATGTTTCTCTTTGGAAAAGTAACCAACTAAATGGTAACCTTTTCTGTCATACTTGGTTAATACATAGAACAAAAATGGTTCCACATCATAGTACAGTGTTTTGTGATCAAGAAACAGTTTCGCCAACAAACAAAGATTTTGGCAATATATCTTGCTTGCGTTACCATCTACCTCAAAAATTGAAATATCATTGCACCGATAAATTTCCGTCCCAGGTGGGTTACGCCATGAGCACTTGTCTTGATGCCGCTGTAAAACAGCCTTACTTTTCGTGTACTTTAAGCAAAACTCACAAAGGAACAGTTTGGGTAATCTGGAAATAAACAAATCAGTTGTTTAACGATTAACAAAAGCAAATGGTTAGAGATTATACCTGGCATATTCTTGCGGAAATGGGCTTGAGTACCATGTCTTGATTTCGAACTTTCCAAACTCTATAGCTGCAGGGCACCGTTCTTGGGCTGCCATAAATTTCGACGGGCTTTGCAAGGTAGTAAGTAGCGGTTTCTTCGTTGGCGTGGTGGGTTCCGGTGTAGTTTCCCTAGCAAAAGCCTTCGAATCATATCGCATCATATCTGCCAATGATTTTGCAGCTTGTTCGCGTACTTGTTTATAGAGATCGGCATCCTTTTGAGTCACACTATTGGGTAAAGATGGTTGTTCTGCGGAGCAAAAATATACAAAGAAATCACTTTAAATGACTATTCGTTATCACGTACACTGAAGTCTTTATTTATGTGGGATATATTGCCGGTATTCGCATATCAATCCCATATGAAAAATTACCATGTTGAGAAAGACGATTCAATATTTTCATTTACTTCGTAAAACAGACTACGCAAAATTGAAAATTCCGGTATTGTTGCCCACAATAGCCAAATTACTACATAAGTATTTCTGTATTAGGCCATTACAAACTTTTTTAAAAACTATGTCACCCACCTCCCCTTCAAAATCGCCAAAAAAATCAGGGGCAGAGCTTTCACCATTCATTCAAATTCATTCCGAACGAACCACAATACAGTTCTGTAAAACGTTTGCCTTCGCCCCTACCGAATGAATTGCCGCTATGGATACCGAAGCAACAACACGAGGAAACAGAAACAGGAACGTATATGTCCACACATGCTTGCATAAGCACGTATCATTATAATGATGAACAGTTGTATCATTGAGAGAGTATATCAGTATTCTTTTCTCTCTTGAATAGTGGTCCCTTGTTGCTTGGTTGGTTATTTGATGGATATAGTTCACGAACATACAAGCTGTTGAATCATTCAGATTCATTGGGTAATGCTGAATCTGAATATAAAATTCATCTAGCGGTAGAAGCCACTTTTATTGCGCGTGTTAGAGCCCCTAATAGGGACCCTTACACGCGCAATAAAACCGTCATTACTAAGTAATGACATGACCGGAATTGTATGGAAATTGCGTCATTACTCACCTTACACGATCATTAAAAGTAACACTACTGCAAAGTAAAGACATTACTAGCGCCTCGTGTAAGGGGCCCTAATGGGAGAGAGACTGAGCAAGGGTACTATTAAGCTATGCTCATATACCTATACTATAGAACAGTAATGGTTCACCAGCCTCGGTTGTGGTGAACCAAAGCCGTCAGCTCCGCAGCTCAGTGGTGAATGGTTCAATTGGTGGTACATATATTCATGAAGCGAAGAACGAATGAAGAGTGTTCGTTCTTTTTCAGCTGATTCGTTTTCCAAACCCTGCAGGGGGCAATTAATTTTTTTTCTAAGAACTAAATGAAATAAATTGAAATGTTTTGTAAAACAACAGCAGCTTTCATAGTTTCATCATTGAAAACTATTATGGTAGCATTAATCCTGTTAAGCCAGATGTTTTCCGTTTAATTCCACTATAGAAACTATGTCTATAGGGGAATTAAACGGAAAAAATCTGGCTCAACACGATTGACATTCCACTAAGGGACCATCCATAAATGACGTAGCATTATATGGGGGAGGGGGGAGTTTTGTATTTTGTGATGATGTGTGACGAGAGGGGGGGTAGGGGGTCATGTCATGCTACGTAGCTTTTTTAAAGGGGAATAGGGGTTGACCTGATGTCACGACAATCTTACCAGTTTCATCTAACTAACATCGTTTTTGATTTTTTTTTAATTTTTTACGGTGACAACGAGGGGGGTGAGGGTTACCGTCAAGCTACGTAATTATCAGGGGGGTATATGGAATTTTGTGACGAAATGCTACGATGGGGGAGGGGGTGTTAAAAATCACTCAAAAAATGCTACGTCATTTATGGATCATCCCTAAGTCCCTCAAAAAGTTTTGAATTTTGTAGGAACTTTTTATGGTAGTTTTGGAAATTGCCATCCAACGATTTTTTTTATTTTGGCCATTCTCGGGTAGAGACGACGCCCAAATAAAACTGTCGATCCAGTCTAACATCAAACGAAATGTGTACTGTTCGTGGAAGGAAGGACCCGCCTGTGAATTCTCAAACAAACATCTCATGGAAAGGCTAATACAGACCGACTTCTGAATCGATTCCATTTTAAACGCAACAATCGCTGCATTCGAAAATAATTTCGATATAGAAAGAATCTGAATTCAAATCAGACTCCTGGCGTTTTATAAGTGGTTCAATATTCAATATGCAAGAGATTTACCGAAAGGTTTTTGACATTTAAAGATTTCATATGGGATCGTAGTGTTCATCCCATAGATCAAAGTATGCTACTAAACCACCCATTTAAGACTAAGCTTGTAAAAATCGAAACCGTTTTCGACGGAGCTTTAATCCTGAAATATTACAAGAACCAGAAATTTTCGAAATGGACGCTGGAATCAAAAGGACGTTGCGTGGCCATCAGCGATCAAGAAGGCTTCTACAAAGCTAAATGTAGATTAATTAGCACTAGTTAGATACAAAAAAAAATCCAAACAGTTCACACGACACATGCGAACGTTCAAAGCAACTGACTTGTCCCGAGTGATGTCCCGGGAAGCAAGCACAGAGGCTCAGGTTTGTTGACGAGAAAGCGAAAACGAACTCTTGTCTTTTGGTTCGGGAGCCAAACGCCTTGCATTATGCAATATTAATTCCCATAAGGGAAAATTGGATTAAACCACTTTGCGCGTTAAGAGCACAAAACCTAACTTGAATTAAGTTTTATTTTTTGTCTTTCGAATTCATCTCGTCAGTAACTAGCACCATCTGGGTGTCTAGTTAGACGATGTATCTAAACTACCCATGATCGCATATTTGTCCCATTTTCTATGGGATTTCCTATCTTTATGGGAGTGGTATGCGATCATGGGTAGTAAACTAGTACCGTAAACCGGGGTTACTTTGATCATCGGGGTGACTTTGATCACTCGAAACTTTCTTCGTAGATCGCTTATTAAACCAAAATAGTCCATCGAATCATTTTAATTTGAAAAGATTTTTACTCTAAACTTATAAAATGCTGATTTTTTATAATTTGTGAGTATATTGTTCGGTTTTTGGGTACAAAAACTACAAAAAACCGAAATTTGACTTTACCTTATTATTACGAAGCTTCGTTAAGTGTCTATTTTTTATAAAACAAATAAATCTCAGATTTGAGCAAGAGTAACAAATTACAAGCGAGTTTTTATTTACCTTTAGATTTGGATGTGCCAAATTTAGTTTTAGGAGTTTTGTTTATTTTAAATACATTTTTTGTGAAACTAGTTGGCAATTATTCCAAATTATTTTAAGCAAAAATTTGTTTGATTTATTGTTCAATATTCCAACGTGATAAAATAGATGAAGCTTTTTTACATTGATAAAGCACTAACATAAAACAATTTTAGTAGTTTTAAAGGTTTTCAGAATCTTTTATACTAGTTGGACACCAATTATACGAATTTTGCTTACACGAATTTTACAGTACATTGAAATACTTTGTATAATACTAATTAACACATATTTGACAGTGAGTATCTTTCCAGAATTAGTTTAAACAAACATTAGAATGAAAAACATTGACATCAATAACTTAACGTAGGTGAACATGCAGGTTATCAAAGTCACCCCGGAATACGAATACGTATTTCAACTTGGAATCATTTTAGGAAAAATAGCTGTAAGCGGACAATTTTAGGTAAAACCATCCAATCTTGTTCTCCATACATCAGTACCTGTTTTAAAAATATTAAACTTGAAAAAATGATGTCCCGGGAAGCAAGCACAGGGGCTCAGGTTTGCTGACGAGAAAGCGAAAACGAACTCTTGTCTTTTGGCTCGGGAGCCAAACGCCTTGCATTATGCAATATTAATTACCATAAGCCATACCGACTTGAACCTTCATTCGAACCGGTCACAAATCTTGATAGCTCCTAGTTTACCTAGAGTTTTTCAACAGCAACAGTCTTTCTCAAGGCTACCTATATTTTCGCTCGATCAGTCTTTCTCAAGACCAGAGTTAAAAATATTCAAATTCATTGAATGAAAATTGATCATATTCAACCACATTCATTTTCAATATTCAGTAACGCAGATGAAAACGTCAAACGAACAAACCGCCCATTCATCCATGCAGATTTTCATTCGTCTCCTATTATTACACGAAGTGACCGTGCAGCAACGAGTCAAACGCATCAAAGTAGGCCCTGGCACAATGTAAGCGATGAAGATTGTTTTTTTTTTCAATTTGTTTATTTGATAAGGCACGTATGCGTTAGCTTAAAGGTGCCTTTTTTCATTGTTTTACATTTTGAATTTCTTAAAACTAGGGGGTTACACATTTCAATATTATTTTGTTTTATATAATGAAACTAAAAAAAAAACTTTACAGCTAACTTATACATATAAGAGAGGATATAATATAATATTCGTAAGATTTGAGGGACGGGTCATTTTGTGTGTTCTTTTTATAGTAATTCACTTTATGATTTTTAGAAGGGAGATTGTAGGAGAAATTAATTATTAACTAAGCGGAACATTTTACAAGCTTATTAACTAGAAATAACTAGAGAGAGTGGTTCAAGATTAAGGGGAATTAATTAGGGATATTTTAAAGTAGTGGTACTGTTGTGCATTTCTTAACGAGATTAAATATTGATCAACTAAAACTAGAAGATAGGGGGGCACATATGTTTTGGGAAGATATTCAAGGGGAGAAGGGGGTGAAGTCATACATCTGTGTATCAGAGACATGGGAGGGAGGGTGGACAAAGCTGAACGGGGGGGGGGGGGGGGGGTAGATATAAACTCTCAGTTTCCGGCATCAGGAATTAACGGCCAGGATTACAGAATCGAACGTATTGATCAACTAAAACTAGAAGATAGGGGGCACATAAGTTTTGGGAAGATATTCAAGGGGAGAAGGGGGTGAAGTCATACATCTGTGTATCAGAGACATGGGAGAGAGGGTGAGTAACATTTTGGTTTGGCCAATTGTACAGAATTAATTTTGGTGTGCATATTATGTCAGATTTCATGCGTGCTACATTGCAGAGTAATATTGCGCAGTTGTTTGTGTCGCATTGTTATGTAGTTGCTGTGCATATGACTAACTTTAGGAGTAATTTCTCGTCATGAAAGATAAATAAGAAGTCATTTAGGATTTTATCTGCGTTTACATAGAATAGTTTTATGAGTAAGCAAGATTGTTATTGTACTTTATGTTGTACATATCAGTAAATATTAAATGATAGCTGTCATTGCTAAAGACATTCATTTAAGAACTATTTCAAAAATTCGAAGGTGATTATGATGAATTCGTTAAGCGAATACTGCACGGTGAAATAAGTAAAAATAAAAAGCAGGAACAAAACAAAACTATTTATAATATTATATATCTATTATCACTAGCACATACATTGTATTACATTTTGGCCACTTCCGTCAAGCGTTTTGAAATGACCTGAAGTAACTAGGGAATAATTAGCTGAAGTAGCTTATGTTGAATATTTTTTTAGAGATTTCCAAGAAGTAGAAATGGTAACCGACTGCAATTTTTTTTACTAATTTTAGAAATTTGTTAAATTTATTGATGCAATGTGTTGATGACGCATTGATTTTTTGATGAGGGAAGTTATGAATCGATCTGACAGCCATCAGCCCAATCGGCTCTATCGATTACATACCCGCATGCCCCTACTGACTATTACATTGACTTACGGCAAGAACATCGAGAAAAGCCGGAGGGCTGTGCGTTCATCATGCTTACGCATTCCAAAGCGGCATGACAGTTAGGGTTGTGGTACCGGTAATACCGGTACCGCAAATCCCGGGAATACCGACCCATTTTTGGTACCGTAATACCGGTACTGAACAAAAGCCAGTACCGGTATTTTCGGTACTATACAATTTTTATGACAAATATGTTAATTCTGCAGGGGATCTGTTTCAAAATATCGGTCTGCAAGATAACGTTTAATTATATTAATTTGCCTTCTAGATAAATCTTCGAGATAACCTTTGTGTGGGAATGAAGTGGGGCCATCATCATAATAATTCTAGAAGTTAAAGTTTTATTAGCGACATTCTGATTGGTTTCATTATTCACTGGGTGGCGCATAATAAGACTACGGTCTAAGTCATGTCTGTATTTGGTTTGCTCTTAAACCTTTATCTATAAAAGAACGAACAGCGATTTAGTAGCTAATAGTTTTAGATTTGGTGAACTGCTTCAAATGGGGCGATTTGTAATTATTGGTGATCGGAAAATTCAGCAAAACTCCATAGTTTACAGGAAAGCAAGGAACCTTGATATGCATTAGAGAATAGTAGGAAAACGACATAAAGGTCAGAACCAATTTTCAGAAAAGCAAGAGAGGAAGTGCGATTAACCTGCTCAGATTTACTGCCATTTTCGCTTTGATTTACTGTTGTTAATAGGGTTTCATACATTTACCATCTGTTTAAATCGACGAAAGTCGCACCACTTAGCAGTTATTGATTTCAAAGTGGCCTATATTTCGAAATAAAGGAGGTGCCCTATACGAAAAATATCTTCTATTAAATAAGTCTTGCCATTCCGAAGCAATTAAAAACAATAAACATGTTTTTTGATCAGCACAAATCAATCATCTGAGAAGAAGATCATCAGTTCGAGCATTCAATTTCAGTTTGAAGCTTTTTTCGAATTTTTTAAAAAAAATATTCGAGTACCGGTACTACCGGTACTGAGGGCTTCAGTACCGTAGTACCGGTTCTCGCCAAAAAGGGTCGGTACTGCGAACCCTAGTTCAATGGACCATGCCCATGCTCCTTGTCCTTAGAAGCTATGGTTATTTTATGGGATATTTCATGGGCGAATCCCATTTCAAGCACTCATGTTAGTGGGGGTAGTTTTTGGGGTATTGTATTTCTGTGGGTTTTTCATTTGCTCGGGATAGGAAATCGAATTCTTGTCTTTTGGCATTTAGCCAAACGCCTGTGAATATGCATTCTTTGTTTTTTGTCGTGACTAACGACTTACCTTTCAATATAGGGGCCCCTTTTCAAAATTTCGGAAGAAAAATGATGTAAGATTTTGAACGCTTATATCTTTTGTTGTACTGAATGGATTTAATCAATTTCTTCGGCATTTTGTCGAAAATATTTGTACCAATGTTGTATTAAATTTTGGAATATGTAGGAGTTCATTATCAACGGAAAAATAGTGTTTTGAAAAATCTTTCGAAAACGACTCGGAAAAGTGAAAATTTTCAACCCATCCCGCACAGAGCTGTCAATATAGTGCAGCAACCGAACAATAAAATAATGAAAAGTTTATATATAGGTCCCCTACATGTTTGTTCCTATGATTATTCCTATTGGGTTGCTTGACGAGAGCAGTTGGTGGGGGAAAGCCGGCATATTAGTTTTGGTTATGCCATTAGAAGCCGGACGGAAAGGAAAGGCTCATACACGCCACGAGAACGAGTGAGAAAGCGATAGTAGTGCATATTAGCGAAAGCGTTACATACATTTTGAACCTTAATTACTTTTCTTCTACTAAACGGATTGCCAATCTTGTTTCATAAATCGGAAGGAAAACGTTCAACACTTGCTACCGATACGTTGTTTGCTATATAAAATTTATTTAAATAGTTCAAAAACTACTTTAAATGAGAATTAACATTAATGATAAAACCTATAAATAGGGGTGTCGCAGCTTTTCTCAAAGCCAGACGTGTGTAAGACGCAGTGCATAATAGACGTGCGTGGTCGTGAGAAGCTGCATCGGGCGACCAATTAAATCGGCTACCACCGGAGAAAAGAAGAAAAACGTTGGTGGAGGTGGTGGCGGTGAGAAGGCCGAAAAGCCAAAGGCTAAGAAACGCAGTCACTGAAAAGGCGGTAGTAACTGCCACTAAAAATGCCACCAAAACATCGAAGGCTGCAAAGCGTACTCATTCGGTGTGAGCTGCGAAAGGGGAAAGATCGTATGTATGTGCGCAGTAAAAACAATCGTCGGCAAGGTTTGAATTGTTTCAAAAGATTCTCGTCTTGTATCAACATAGTTATCTATAAACCGTCCTTATTAGGACGAATGCAAAATGGAAAAAGAATTTAATTGGAAGGTTTCTTTTATTTACTAGTATTAAGTTTGCGCTTGTTAATTCTGTACTTTTACCAGTGAATCATAATAAAATATTTTTCTAATTTACAAACCCGAAGGTTTTTGCAAATCCTTCCACGAAAATCATTGAATGTGGCAACTCCGCCACAAAGCGAAAGCTACACCAAAACGAATGATGAAAATATTTTCATTTATCGAACATGGCCTTCCATCTGCATTGTAAAGTCAATAAATAGGAACGCCTTCATGCAAAGCGTGCTCATTCGGTGTGAGCTGCGAAAGGGGCTTTCCCCTATGTATGTACGCAGTAAAACAATCGTCGGCAAGGTTTGAATTGTTTCAAAAGATTCTCGTCTTTTTTTATTTCAATTATAGAGGTTTTAACCTTAAGGTCATTCGCCTCTTCGGGTTAGAAAAATCTCTTAGGAAAAATTTCTAACCCTATGTGCGGGGTCGGGACTCGAACCCAGGTGCGCTGCGTACAAGGCAATCGATTTACCAATACGCTACGCCCACTCCCCCTTTCTCGTCTTGTATCAACATAGTTATCTACAAACCGTCCTTATTAGGACGAATGCAAAATGGAAAAAGAATTTAATTAGAAAGTTTCTTTTATTAACTAGTATTAAGTTTGCGCTTGTTAATTCTGTACTTTTACCAGGGAATCAGAATAAAATGTTTTTCTAATCTACAAACCCGAAGGTTTTTGCAAATCCTTCCAAGAAAATCATTGAATGTGGCAACTCTGCCACTAAGCGAAAGCTACACCAAACCGAATGATGAAAATATTTTCATTTATCGAACAAAAGGATGGCCTTCCATCTGCATTGTAAAGTCAATAAATAGGAGCGCCTTGATGCAAAGCGTGCTCATTCGATGTGAGCTGCGAAAGGGGAAAGATCGTATGTATGTACGCAGTAAAAACAATCGTCGGCAAGGTTTGAATTGTTTCAAAAGATTCTCGTCTTGTATCAACATAGTTATCTACAAACCGTCCTTATTAGGACGAATGCAAAATGGGAAAGATGGGTTGGTATATATATGACATAACAGGGGTGTCGTGACCACTCTTCGAAGTTATTTCAAATCTTGCAAAGCATAAATTGACATAATTTCAATGATTGTTCCTATATGAATGAAATGACAAATTTTCAGGTTAACACGGCAATAACTTTGCAATTTATAGAACAATTTTATATTTTTAGTTAACGTATAATAACTGCCATCTCTTCCAAACAACTTAACCTTCTGTTGCCAACCCCGTGGTTTTGCGGGGTTAAGGAGAATCATTGTAAAATGTCCAATACACGATTTTATGTTGTTACCTCCACTAAAACCACTTCAAAACACTCCCACATGTCATACAAGTACATTGTCTGCTTGTTGAAATCATATGAAATTATTGACCTGTATTCAATGCGGAGAACTCGGTAATAAAATTGTTTTACTGAATAGATTAACAAAAGGGAACCCTAGGAAAATTTCGCTGAGCCCAATAAATCGAACTTAATGCGTAAAATTTAGCCATTTGAAAGAGATACAAGCAGAATTTTAAAAAATATGATCATCGCGGTTATGTCCCGGACATTACCCGCCCCTAGTTTCTCGCAAAGCGTGATTCATTTCTGTACGCTAGGAAAAAGATTCTGATGGTTGTTTCGACAGATTTTAACATTGATATTTCAAAGCAAGAAAATATGAAATTTGTTCATTTCATGAATGAATATCTCAACGAGCTTAGAATCCCCTATCAACGCAGACGCCAACAACAAAGGTTCTTTTCAGAACCACCATAATTATTATAAAGAATAACTTGAAACATTCCCACATATTTCATTGAGTATCATTCGATTTGAATTACAAGTCAAACGAGTAGTCACGACACTCCGGTTATGTCCTAGACATTACCCACCCATCTTTTTACTAAAGGGGAAAATGGTTGTACCAATTTGTACTGAAGGGCACAAAACCTAACTTAAATAAGTTGGACTTGAATGTCTCGTGTTCCACTCGCCATTAACTCAATGTTAATTCTTCAAAAGGGCTAATGAGATTTTTGTAAACTTATTTCGCTCATTATTCCGCCGCCGAGATGAATTTCGTGAAAAGTACACATGAATCAACATCCTTACCCTTGGTAGAATCAATTTCAAATGTTTTCTGTGTTGAATTTATAACAAATTAAGAGAAATTAGCAAAACAAAAGTTTGTTTACAAATCATATTAGCCCTATTCAAAAGTTGATATGGAACTGATACCAACATGCTGTCAGACGATATATCCAAACTAACACAAAATTTCCGTCAGATAGCCATTACATCCAAACAGACCATCATTTGAGAGGCTGAGAGCAAGAGTGGGTTAAAATTTTGCTCAGTCGGTTAAAATATTCTGTTAGATCAGAAATGGTATATTCATCACAAGCTCAGGAAAAATTGGGTCAAATTTTAATTCGCACTTAACTGGTTCGACAAAATTTTCAGTGCACGACTGGTATAGAATATTAACCCACTTTTGCGCTAAGAAAAGAATCAGATATTTCTTATTCGGACTTATGGATAATGAAATTTTAGTCAATGTTTCGATACTTTAGGAATCATGAGATATAGGATCCGTATAGGTTAGCAGAAATCGGAAATGGACAATTACCGCCATTTTGAAATCCACGATGGCGACTTCCGGTTATCACAAAATAGTGAGAACCACTATCAATATGGGTGTCATTTGAAAGGGGGTGGTCAGCAGACCCCGAAAATTAACAATTAGCGCCATTTTGAAATCCAAGATGGCGGCTTCCGGTTACCACAAAATAGCGAGAACCAGTATCAATATGGGTGTCATTTGAAAGGGGGTGGTCAGCAGACAACAGCAGAAATTGACAATTATCGCCATTTTGAAATCCAAGATGGCAACCTCCGGTAATCACAAAATAGTGAGAAACACCAGCAATATCGATGTCATTTGAAAGAGGTTGGTCAGCAGACACTGAAAATTGACGATTAGCGCCATTTTGAAATCCAAGATGGCGATTTCAGGTTACCACAAAATGGTGAGAACCACCATCAATATGGGTGTCATTTGAAAGGGGAGGGTCAGCAGACACCGAAAAATGACAATTAGCGCAATTTTGAAATTCAAGATGGCGACTTCCGGTTATCACAAAATAGTGCGTATCATCAATATGGATGTCATTTGAACGGGGGTGGTCAGTGAACATCGAAAATTGATGCCAAACGCCATTTCAAAATTCAAGGTGGCGTCTTCTGGTTGCCACAAAATATGGATGTCATTTAAAATCCAATATGGCGACTTTCGGTTTCCACAAAACGGTGAGGGACGTCATCAATATGGATGTCATTTAAAAGAGGTGGTCATTTGAAAGAGGTTTTATATTTTAAGGTTATTTGAATAACTATATGATACCGTGAGAATTGTTGTTTTCTCTACTTTTAATTGCATTTAGGTACGTTTCATCGTACTGGATTTGTGATACTGATTTATCAAAGGTTTTTACAGAAGATTTAAAGATATCCACAGAAGCTACAGCAACGTCTCGTTTAAAAATATTTTTGTATGTACCTAGGGTGATAAGCCTATATCGCTTCTTAAGTTTTATTGGCACACGCGTTTAATATTTCGGATGTACCTCATGCGTTTTTATCACTAAGTCATCTGACAACATGCTCGTGTAGGTATTTCTAAACAACGGATAGACTCCACTGGGTTTTGCTCCTACTGAATGGCGGGGGTGAGTTGGAAATGTGAGTGGGAAGATTGAGTTATGTTAGAGCAGTTGCAGTTTTGATTTGCTTTCAAAAAGTTGCGAAGCTAATCCGAAGCGATCCTTGGTAGTCAAGCAAAAAGTGATGCCATCTGATCGAAAGAAAGAACTGAATAGCATTAATTTATATAACAGGTTAGGAAGCATTAATACTTACCAAATTCCTTAGGGCATGTTCAGTAGCTTAGTATTTTATGTAGAAATTTCAAAGCACGAATGTTTCAGTATCATTACACTGTTTTTCTATTTGTTGCCTCATTTGAAACACGTTTAGAACTTTGCTTTGAAAAAGGGTATTCAACACATACACTCAGGTTCGGTCGACGGGGGAAAACATTTCGGTCATGTAACGACCTAAGGACATGTTCAGTAGTGGTTCAGTTATAGATTCATAATTTTGAAAGTTCGGCAGGGATGAACATGAAGTTTTTGTGTGCAAATAGGAAAAAACATTAAAAAATGCATTTTTCGGGAATCTATATTTTCGCTCGAAAGAACATACTTCGTCGCTGTTGTGCTATCTTATGACAAACGCCATTTTGGGGTAAACTGAGTTAGATATGCCACATTACTTGTTTGAAAATTCTCTACAAAGTGGCGTTTTCAGAATTTTGAAATACTACTTGGTTACTTAGATATAGCGAGAAACGTGATGAGAAATTGAGTTTTTTGCTTCAAATCACTGTATCTAGGGATTTGCTCAAGTTATATTGAAGTTTTAGATGTTTTTATGTGTGAAAATGTCTGAGGAACGCAATGGCATAAACATTTTCAAAAAGAAATTACTCGAGTTGTGAGAAAAACACAGTTTTAGTTTTAAACTGGAAATAAAGCATATTTGGCAACACTGCAATTAAAAATAACATTTTTTTCTAGATTCCCTGACTCATTTCCTTCAAAATGCATTTCACCGATTGTTTATAGACCATATGAACGCAAAGATATGAACAAAAGTTAAAAATTGATGATTTTTTTCTATGAAAAATTTTCCATGCACGATTATGACACGTCATACAAATTTTGTCATCAATACACGCCTATGACACGTGTGAGTGCGACTTTTGTTTACATTCATAGTAAAAACTCGCAACATAGTCAACCGATCTTCGTAATATTTGAGAGATTAATGCAGAATAGATAAAAGCATCAATTGTCTTCTTTGGATTGTTTATACCATTTATAAGTTTCAAGATATTCAATCTCAGACTTTAAAAATCGTTTTTTCTCGAAATGTGCTAAATGGCGCTTGTCATAAGATAGCACAACAGCGAAGACTTTGCCATTGATTGATTGTAAACAATTTCTAATAAATTTTGACCATAACAGCATGTGAGGTGGTTCAATTTTTGAAAACGAGTTCGATCAGCTGGTATCTGGATAATTACTCGAGTAATGTTGGCTTCCAATGCTTCAATCGTTGCAGGCTTATCCACAGGCTTTTGACTTCACATAGCTCCATAGAACAAAGTCTATATATTTGATATGGCTCGATCTAGGCGATCAACTGACAGGTCCATGGGAAATTAATCTTTTCTCCCGCAATTATTTCAATGTTAACTTTTGTGGCACGGTGTGCTATCTTATTGGAACCAAATTTTGTCAAGACTACTGGATTCATGTTTGCGCAGTACCCAGTCTGTTGATATGCTTTTTACCAAGACTCTTCCGTAAAATACGCCATATTGTTGCGTACGACAAGCCAAGTTATTGAGAACGGTGTCAAATCGATTCTTCGCGATCATCGCGTACTCTCGGCTACCGCCGCTATTAGTTCTTCTATGCGTACTGGATGTGGCCGATTTGGTCGCTTCCAATAAAGTGAACTGCGACTCTAACTTTTCGATTGTATGGCGAATAGTGAACTCAGTTGGCCGATTATGTCGACCATAGTATGGTAGGAGAGCACGAAACTCATCCCTCACAAAGCACTGCTTTTCGTAATGCCATTGCACAATTTGAGGACGGTGAGCCATTGTAAGTCGTTCCATTATTAAATGGCCAACAACACTGAACAACAATAGTATCATAGTTTGTTGTTAGCACCCGTTAATCAGTAGAAAATGTCATGTTAAAAACTCTTATCTTTAATTACCCTGTATAATGTAATTATTAGGATAAGATAGAAAAACGAAAGTTGCTATTTTTGCAATTTGTTTTTGTAGAATCGAAAGGAGATGGGGCTTTTTTATTTTCATGGCCTTAAAATTTGACGTGACAAGATGGGCTTTGTTTTTAATGTATTTAGCCACAAAGGAGGCAGGGATAAGACGAAGGGAACGTACCATTTGAGCCAGACGCTACTGATATGAAAAGAACACTTGGTAGTATGTGTAGGAAAAAATAAGTATGGCTTTGACACCGGTTTATTTTTTAGAATTGCCCTACTGAAGCTATAGAGCTGGGTTCTCGGAATGGCTCCTTATCAGAAGCGCTCACTACAATTGCAGACGAGACAAGAAATATCACCCTCTAAAACATTACTTAAGGCCAATTGCAGCGGGCCGTGCTTCTGATTGTGATATTGTTTGTGCGGGTCAGATATGCGGGCGTAGGAACTATACGATTATTTGTTCGTTAAGACCCTGTTGGTCAGATTATAAGTGCAATAGCGTTCAATAAATCGAGGCATTTTTCTGTATTTGAAATCATGGGCTAGTTGATCGTTGATGATCGTGATTACAAGTCCACCTATGTGTATAATGGCTAGGGGCTCGAACGTTTGTAAGTTAACATATTCGATTATGTTGGTTTTTGTATCTCGCGGGTGCTAGCGTGTAACTTCGCTTGGATACATTCGATTTTTTAACTTCGAGTCCATTTCCATTTTCGCCTGTGTTATTGAATGATCGCGTGGACCGTGAATGATACTTAATTTTCAGTAGTCGGTTCAGATGCTAGAAGCGAGTGAGTTCCCCGGAATCACTAGTTTTATGTCGTGGCGCCATAGAACGTGTTGTCTAGTGGCTATGAGCGTTACTTTTTATTAGTCCAACTGAACGCACTGATCTATGTTGCTAGGGTCGAGATTTGAGACTTCCGGACGTAATAAATTCATGATCGCGCGAACACAAGCGTATGTAGGTTCACATTTGGCACCCCTTGTTTGTAAATTAATAAATGCTGAACGGTTCACTTTATCACCGAAGGGAAGATCGCAGACGTGAGTAACACATGTGAGTGGGACATGGTTATATGAAAAAAATAAAAGTTGGCTCCGAGTAACTTTTTGGGTCCCATTTAGCTCCCAGAACAACTCTGCAAATTTTTAGCTCGATCGGTGAAACTATATTTTTGCGCCCACGGTTTAAAGTTTACTTGGGATTTCGTATGGGAAAATTGTCTTTTGCAAATTAATTCTTCCAAGAGTCGCCCATTATCTTCTAAAAATAAACAGATGTCTGATTTTTATAGGAAATTTGTCAAGGAAACAAAGTCTGGAACACCACGAAACGATCTGATGCTTGTGGAAAAAGTTATTAAGCAAAAACCGATAGATGCCCTGAAGATTGATGAAAATTTCACTTTTCATAGCATCACTGCTTCTGACGGTTTTATTATATACAAAATTTTTAACTTTCTCTTATTATGTACAAAAGAAGCCTCAATTTATCCCTCAAAACCTTGCGAAGTGGCCAAATAGTATAGATAAACGATTTAGATACGTTAAGAGAGGATTAAAACAAAATTGCGTATAATTGGACAACCAACAGCAGTGGTTCTAGAAAAAATGAATATTTTATCAATCGTCAGAGCATCAATCGGTTTCTGCTTAATAACTTTTTTCTCAAGCATCAGATCGTTTCGCGGTTTTCGCGACTTTTTTTCTTTGTTAAATTTCCTATACAAACCACATAACGATTTATTTTTAGGAACTAATGGGCGACTCCTGGAGGAATTATTTTGTAAAAGTTACCTTTCCCATACAAAGTCCCATGTAAACTTTAAACAGTGGGCGCAAAAATATAGTTTCACCGATCGAGCTAAGAATTTGCAAAGTTGTTCTAGGACCCAAATGGTACCTAAAAAGTTGCTCGGAGCTGGAATCTATTTTTTGTCCCACCCTAGTGAGTATACGGGGTTTATCGCGAAGGGCATCCAAAGATCTTTTGGTATTTTCTTATCTTCGGTAGTCCTGGCATGGGACGCTCCAAGTTAAAAAAAGTTCCGAGGCTCATTACCTAGTCCAGGGTACATCCTCACGAGAACTTGGCCCTAAACCCACTTTGTACACGAAACGTTATCTACTCATCATATCATGTCGTCCTATGCAGAGTTACAAATTTTCAAATTCATTGAATGAAAATTGATCATATTCAGCCGCAATCACTTTCAATATTGAATGAAAGCGTCATGAAAACGTCAAACGAACCAACTGCTCATTCATTCAAAGCAGATTTTCATTCATCTCCGATTATTGTACGAGGCGAACGTGCAACGAATAAAACGAATCTATCTGATGAATTTATATTTTTAAAACAATTTTGGAATCCTCGATTTAGCTAAAACAAAGTAACATTAGAATTATTTAAGATCCAAGTGGCTAATACTACGTTTACATTTATATATATATATATATATATATATATATATATATATATATATATATATATATATATATATATATATATATATATATATATATATATATATATATATATATATATATATATATATATATATATATATATATATATATATATATATATATATATATATATATATATATATATATATATATATCATGTGTACGTTAAATCGAATTTTAGGTTAAATCGAAACACAAAAGAAATATTTGTTTTCGAATAGAATTATTTTTTTGTTCATCCTACGAAACATTTACGAGGATATTACTGATTGTATCCACCTAACAGTGACATAGAAGCCTCATTCACAATTAAACAATTAGATTGCTCTTCTGAACATAAACAACATATTTATGTTAAACTTGCCAAGTATTCGCCAATTTTAACAGTTATTTATATCATAAAGTTCGTCGCAAAATTTTCTCAGAATTCAGGATAACTTATGAAAATAGTGTTATTAGCAGTACCGTATTAGTTAAAAATTTTTCACTAGACTCTTTCTAACATCAACAAAGTTGGATTAACCATTGTGTGCATGAAGAGTACAATGCCTAATTTTAGTAAGTAAGAAAATTTGTGTTTCTATTTTGTCTCATCTTTATCTTGGTAGACAAACCTGTGCGTCAGATCATCGCAAAATTCAAAAAGAGAACACTACTTGAGTTCACGAGTAAACGACTAGTCACGAAGTTTTTTAAGCACAGGAGTTCTACTTGCAGAAAAAATAACCAAATCGAGCCATTGTAGCGCTGTAGTTCTCCTTAAAGAAAAAGTTCGATTAAATCATTTTGTACACGACAAATACAATACCTCAGTTCTCGAACTCATCAGAATGAATAAGACATTTAATTACAATACAAAAAATATTTTTTTTTCATTATATCAAAAGATGCATCTATTTATATCCAGAAACTTCTTCGAAAAAGTCCATTCTCCAAAACCAATGGTTCAGGAGTTATTGAATTTTGATAGTGAAAACGTCGTTTTGCAACACTGTGCTCCGCATGTGTTGCAATTGAAACTTGGTGTGCCTATTATATTAGTTATTGCGCAACATCGACCCACCACAACTGTGCTTTGGTTGAAAAATTTCATTTAAGCGACCGTTATAACTAGAAAATATAAAGGAGCAGATGTACTGCTACCTCGAATTCGAATGATATCAAGGGATTTCAAACGATTGTGTGTAGGAAAACAGAGCAATTAATTTAATTGTGCTCCAGACGGTCAAACTAAGAACATTTGTTTAGTCCTGATGGATGTAGCGAAGCGCACCGGGTTACAGCTAGTTTTGCTTATAATGGTGCATACTATCGTGAATGTTATAGAGTTGTATTGTTAGTCGCTATCCACTCCAAGGATTGAAAGAACTTCTCTAACATTATATTTAGTAGTCAGACAGCTTAGCCAAATCTGACTATTTCAAATTAAATCAAATGCTTACAGAACAATAATGGAAGCTTACCTTATTTGGAAACGTTTGCATTAGTTGCTGTTCTGCAACACATGAAAAAGCCAAAAACATTTTTTTTGCTTCAGATGATTATAAGGTCCTTGCAAAAGAAATCTGACATTTTAGCTTCGTGGGCCTTATTATACCATCCTACCCAACAATTCCACTAACCATGCATATAGAATTTGCTGCTACTTTGCTGAAAATGAAGTAATTCAAATTATCAGCACGATTACCTAATCAATCCTGAAATTCCAAAAGTTCAGTAATTGAGCTGAGAATTTGACAATTTCAAAAGCTGATTTTCAGCGAAGTAATCCTACGTTCACTACGAGTTAACACGTGCTTTAACGCTATCTTGATGACATTTTTCTTGCTAATTGTTATAACTTGTTTTAACTCTGTAGTGTGAACATGGTATAAATCTGTCAAATGGGCTATATCCAAATTGCTGAGCTGTCAACATTTTGGACTGCTAAAACGTTCAGTTCAGCGAAATTTTGCGGCATAAAAAATTCCAAAAGCTTCAAATCCCGGTTATAAATTACAATTGATTACTTCCTATAATCTGCGACCTGTCTGATAATCAATTGACAGATATAACTTAACAAATTGAACCTGACACTTGATGCAGACAGTGAATTTTCAGGAGGCACCTCGACAAAATGCGGTGTAAACTGTAACTCAAAATTTCCTGGACCAAGCGTACTGAATTTTGCACAGTTTTACATTTCTTACAAAAGAAATGTATAGGATTCGCTCAAACTTTGAAAACTTTTTCCGAGGCCCGGAGGGCCGAGTCTCATACACCAATCGACTCAGCTCGACAAATTGAGACAATGTCTGTATGTGTGTGTGTATGTATGTATGTACAAAATGTCATGTAATTATCTCAGCAATGGCTGAACCGATCTTAATGAAACTGGTTTCAAATGAAAGGCCTAACGTGCCCATTTGACACTATTATTTTTGTTTTTCGATATGTTGTTTACTTTCGGAGATATGGGTCGTTTTGTCAAAACATTGCATGTTTTTAGTAAATAACTTTTAAACAAAGCAACGTTGTCCCACAACATGCACATAACTAGAAACCTTGTAAAAATACCTTTCTATCAAGCTATATATTGTCAAAATCCGTTGACGAGCGACGGAGATATTAAACATTTTGTATTTCTATTCCTCGCTTACCAATTTTCACTAATTAAAAAGGAGACCGTTTCATATAGAGTATTGCTTTACTGGTGTTTTAGGGGCAAAACTAAACCGATTTTGAATATCGGGGTATGAAAACACATCTACGTGATTCAAGAAATTCGATTTTGAAAACATTTTGTGAATTACCTATATAATAATTGAACTATTTCTCAAAAATCAATATGTAAGTTCACTTCAAAAATAAAATGTGTTCATAGTGAATTTTCTTCTAGAGTTCATGCATTTATCCCTTGGAATAGGCGTTGCGTTCAATCGTGAAGTAAATATTGGATGGTATATAACTATACAGATCATCAAGTAATTCACCTAGTAGTGAGATAAAAGACTTCTCATACAATTATACTCGTGGCATCACTGAAAGAAACTATACTTTTGAATCCCAAAACTCTAGCAAAAATTTAGCTCTTTGCAAAATTTAGATTATATAGGTTATGGCGCAAAAATTACTACTTACATTATTTATAATAAGGATGTAAGGAATCAATATATCGCATAATATACCTATAAAAATAAGGCATGAACCATCATTTGCCATTCCTCACATGCCCTCCCCATCTCTATCTCACTCTCTCTTTCTCTCCCTCTCTCTCTCTCTCTCTCTCTCTCTCTCTCTCTCTCTCTCTCTCTCTCTCTCTCTTTCTTCATGTTGGTGGCAACTGTCACGACTCACATCTATCTGTCTATTTCTCTATCTATTTCTAAGTTGTGTGATAAGATTCTCTGCTAATCTTTATTAATATTCAAGCTAATTTCATGTGTGCGATGTAATTGTGAAGGTTTGAGAAAACAAAACTATTTTTTGTTTGTTACCCTATTATTTTCTTTGCATTTTAGTGTACAAGAGACTCGCGGAAACAAGTTTAATTATACATCCTACATGTCAAATAAAATATTTGTAGTCCGAGAAAATTTGCAAAATATTTGCCTTATGGGAAAACTATAACTATTTTTAAGGTAAAATTGGTATTTCGAAACGTTGCACTATGGGTAGACAGGTGACCATCGAAAACTACATCAACTCAAATTTAATTCAGTTCTATTTAAAGCTTGTATAAACACTATAATAAAGGAAATGCCTGGCTATCTCAAGAAAATATGTGGCTTAACTGGGAGGTGGGGCATTTCACGTGCGATATTTCAACTCTTCGTATCTCTATTGAATTTTGAATAAAACATATGCTCAAATATGTCATGTGAAAACTAAGAACACCTTTTTGTGATGATATTATTGAAAATGCACATACATTGTATTGGTATGAAGTTTCATGAAAAATAACGGATCAAAGCCCAAAAATATCCACGAATTAGATCCGGGAAAAGAAGTCTCCCAAAGTCCCCACTCTCAATGGGGGATGCAAGTACAAGGTGTCTTCTAACTTATCGTCGTCCATATCTGCTCTAAACTTAGTACACTTCAATTGAAGTTTTAATGGAAGTCACAATTAGTAGTGAGACATTGGATAATTCAGCACACGTTTCGTTCGAGTTTTCCATATTGTTCAAGTAAATTAGCGAGGATTACAATCAGAGTTTATGCATTGGATAGATAGTTGACCTGACTACATTTTTACCATCCTGACAGTTTGAACCATTTCTTTTTCACAGTATTGGATTGTACAGGGCTTATTTATCCATATTTCCTGAACGAGAATTCCGAACGAAATAATATGTAAGCTATAAGGATGACTGGAAAGAGGCTGTATTATAATCAACTGAATGCACGCCTTTTATGGTATCGACATAGCCTAGACACTTCACACTATTTATTTTAATTCAAATGAAAACTTTGAAATATCTACTTGTCTCTTTTAAGAATCGCATTCTCCATCTTTTGCTCTCTGTTCAAAGGGCTTTCGTGAAATTTTGTCTACTTTCCGAATCTGTAATAAGTTGTGATGTAGGCGTTGTGACCTTGTGGCACTTTACTATATTCAATTGCGCGTTAAATTACTGGACCAGCAAATTTTATTCTGCACAATTTTTTTGGGAATATGTGACCAAAAAGTAAACTTTGAATTCCAAAGCAAATTGAACGTTTCAGGTTCCTGATAACTAATTAAGGTCCATCAATAATGTTGAAACACTAAATAATCTTAAAACGACGCCGTCAAGTAAAGAAGCGTGAAAACGAAAAGAATAACACAACAAAGGACAGAAGCTCTAGAAATCCCATTGTATATTAATTAGCCTTTTCTCGGAAGATAAAATTTTCAAAATAATTTCATAACTTTCTGATGCAATGGTTCTCAAATTCGTACAATTTGGATTATCTATTTTCTTATTTTATTCAAAAATGTGTAAGAAATGCCTAATCTCACTGCTAGGTGGATTAAATCGGTTTTTCTTCTTCACATCATTGCCCAGGTAACTACAAAAGCTTTTTGCAAAATGCTTGATATTATTATTTTTTCCATAGCATTTTCATCGTTTTTAGCAATAATCGGACTTTGGCTGCAAAGTGCTACGAAAAGTTCGAAAATCGACCAAGAAATAAAAGCTCCATTAGTTACTTGTGGAGTGATGTGAAAAACAACTGTACAAATGTATCAACGATTGGTCCAGCACATTTTGAGTTATGGTGTACACCGCAAAACCAGTATTCGACGTGGCACCTGACTGAATAGACAATCTTTGCATCGAAAAAAAATTAAGGAATCCAATTTTTTTGCCGATAATACCTTACAAAATGACACAAAAAGTTGAATGCGGAAGAATCGCCTAAATCGTGTCGGAACTTAAGGGGGTTCCGACACGATTTAGGCGATTCTTCCGCATTCAACTTTTTGTGTCATTTTGCCAAGCCATCTGCCCAGTCTCAGCTTTCACAGCTTCTTTCATACCCAGTGCATTTCTGTTATAGCACTAAGAATTAGACGACAATTTGTTATACAGTGGAAATGCTAATCGTCCACGATCTGATGGAAAATTATAAATAGTGAAACAATATAAGCAAGCTTCGATATTATTTAAATAACGGTCAAAATGAGAATATTTGTAGCAGATTGTTTGCCGTCATATTTAAAAGTGTTACTTAGGTTGTATGGCTTGGCTTTATTACCAATCTTTTATTTAATCATAGTTTGGACTCTTTCGAAGGCAGCAAAAATGTAAGAAAACTTCCACTTGCTTATTGTGTTCTTTGTGAGAAAATATAACCAGAAAAGGGTACAAATTGTGATTATACATTCTTTTCTTTTCCTCTTGTTAAACTAAATAAAAAATTGTGGTCAAATTAAACAGCTTCACTCATTTTGATAGCCATAACTTTGCATCCAATTATAAAATTTCGTTCTACAGTTTGTTTCAAAATGATTCTTCTTCTGCTAACCTGCAATATAACGTTTCGTGGCGTAGCACCTTATAGATAGAACGATAAAGAATATCAAAAAAGTAGCATTTAAAACTCGATTATACCTGTTTCTCATACGGGATAAAACTTGCTTACTTGCCCTCATATGGTTTGTGTGCAACGTGGGCCAAAATATTGCACATAAAGGTCGAAAAGTTGATTCAAATTATTGAGATGTATGCAAGAGGAACATGGTGGCCTTTTACACTGTTTTCATTTGGTTTCAGGATGCAGCCATTTCTGCAATGACAGGTACTAACGTCTTAGATCGGACTAAACTCAGGCCTAAAATCAAAGATAGTACCGTGTGGCGGTACCAACTTGCTTAGGGTGTGGTGCCATGTTACGTTTTCTTTGGAGGGCATCCTTAGCTTGCAAAAAAAAGGAGTGCACATTTTTCTATAATAAATTATATTTACTGTCATTCCAGTTGCCTGACCTCCGCTCTATTCTCCTGTCCTAACCTTCACACTATTCTTTCCTGTCTCGCTTTTCCCTTCACATATTTCACATACGTCTCACCACATTCCACAACTCTTCTTCTTTACAATCGCTGTCTAGATGTAACGTTCTTCCTTCGCCTAGCCTGTCCGCAATTCTGCAACCTGCAACGAACAACGTATCACTCCGTAATTTCCGCATGTCGTCTTCGTCGACCAGTAATTTCCGCATGTCGCCTTCGTCGTTTTATGGTCTCCTTTTCGTTGACTAGAATTATTTATCGGCCGCCTCGGCATTGTTTCCCTTGCCGACTGGTTGTATCGTGCGATACCGAAGCTGATTCGCTAACACCAGCGTAAACGGATAGAAATATACTTGGTCCTTCTCCAGATGCGGGACCGCAGATAGAAGAGCTGTCTCATATCGAACAGCAAAAGGTAGCCACCGCGATACACCACCGCTCTGGCCGGCGGCCCGAGCAAGAAGAATGAACTCTTCCACAATTCGTATGATGCTGACAGGCAATTTATTCTTTCACGGAAGTTTTCCTTCGCTTGAGTTTGCGGCTGTCGAAGTTTATGGCAATGCGATCGTATTTTATAGCGTATTTGCAAAGGGTCGGCCAATAATAGGATAATGGTGTAAAAGTGTAATGTAACATATGTGAACTATTAATAGCAAAATCACATCTAAAATTTTGAACATTACACAGTCCCACTGTTTTAGCAGAATTTTTCGTGTATCGTGCAACGATACACGAAAAATTCGAAACATTGTCTGTATTTATCCTTACAAGGGGTATCCCGGAGATCTATATGCTATCCTCATAAAACAAACAAAATATTTAATACAGGCCTTTTGCCTGACAGATCCTATCCTAAACATCGCAACCTAATTCTAATCCTAATATCTAACTCAAATCATAACTGCAGTCTTTGCTGCATACATTTCTTGATAGAACACCAACGAATCTTGGCAAAATTCGATCTCCGGTTTAGCCCTTATCTTCCAGCTAATCTGCATAATCACAAAAACAGTGTACACATTCATTTCAATCTTCTTTTTTTTTTGGAAAAATGAACTGATCAACCACAAAATTATTGAATTGGAACTAATTTGCAAAATTAACACATTTGGGTTATATCGTTGGGCGCCATGTTACTGTAAGTAGGCAACTCTATTTTATATTCTTTTTAATGAAAATTAACGATGAAACGTCTACTTGTTCAATAATGAAAAAATAATTAGAATCGGTCAACAAACCATTGAGATATGGCCTTTTGAAGTAAACATTCCGACTTTTATCCATTTTTTTAAATTACACATTATATTTAATGTTTGGTAGACAACTCTATTTTCATATTTTTTTCAGTGCACCATATAAATAACACTTTTTATACATTATATTTATGTAATTAAATGGTAAGATTTTCCTTTAAAAACCACGACACGTATAAACGATCTAAATAGTCAATGAACAAACATGGATTCACGCTTGAAGTCTGATAGAAAACCCATCAAACCGCATACCACATCCAAACCGTTATAAATTTCGATTCCGTCAATGAAATATTTTCAAACTTGCAGACGATATACTTGATTACTATATCTTTCGAATGCCATGTACTAAATAAGTAGACAAATATTTTTTGTTTATAGAGATAGGACCAAACCCGTGGGTGTTTGCTGGTAGCCTTATGAAACGTGTCATAAAACTTCAAATTGCAATTTCTCTCGAATCTCTCGATGGATCATTTTGAAATTCACTGAGAAGATGCTTGGATACTGTATCTTTCGAATGCCGTATGACAAATTTATGGTCTTTTTTTGTTAATAACGGTTTTAGGAACACCGTGGTTTGGCTTCAGGATGCAACCATTTCTGCAATGACAGGTACTAACGTCTTAAACCGGACTAAACTCAGGCTTAAAATCAAAGATAGTACCGTGCGGTGGTACCAACTAGATTGAAGCTTACCGCTATAAGAAGCATACGTTCAACTAAATTAGTAATTTTTTTGATTGATTTCGAAAACGAAGAGAAAATTTAATTCAGCTAACAAACTAATAGCGGTAAGCTTGAAGCTAGTTGGTACCGCCACACGGTACTATCTTTGATTTTAGGCCTGAGTTTAGTCCGGTCTAAGACGTTAGTACCTGTCATCGCTGAAATGGCTGTAGCCAAATGAAAACAGTGTAAAGGGGCGCCATATTCCTCTTGCATACATCTCAATAATTTGAATCAACTTTTCGACCTTTATGTGCAATATTATGGCCCACGTTGCACACAAACCATATGAGGGCAAGTAAGCAAGTTTTATCCCGTATGAGAAACAGGTATAATCGAGTTTTAAATGTCTTTTTTATATTCTTTATCGTCCTATCCATAAGGTGCTGCACGCTCATTTAAAAATGCCATGTCGAAAGAGTTATATTGCAGGTTAGCAGAAGTCCAATCATTTCGAAACAAACCGTAGAACGAAATTTTATAATTGGAAGCAGAGCTGCATTAAATAAAAATTGTTTTCGTTTGTTAGTGTTTACTTATGGCTATCAAAATGAGTGAAGCTGTTTAATTTACCCACAATTTGTTAGTTAGTTTAACTAGAGGAAAAGAAAAGAATATATAATCACAATGTTTACCCTTTTCTACTTATATCTTCTCACAAAGAACACAATAAGCAAGTGAAAGTTTTCGTATATTTTTACTGCTTTAAAAAGAATCCAAACTAAGATTAAATAAAAGATTGTACATAAAGCCAAGCCATACAACCTAAGTAACACTATGACGGCAAACAATCTGCTACAAATATTCTCATTTTGATCGTTATTTAAAAAAAATATCGAAGCTTGCTTATATTGTTTCACTATTTATAATTTTCCATCAGATCTTGGACGATTAGCATTTCCACTGTAGAACAATTTGTCGTTTAATTCTTAGTGATTGAACAGAAATGCACAGGGTTTGAAAGAAGTTGTGAAAGTTGAGACTGGACAAGATGACTTGGAAAAATGACACAAAAATTTGAATGCGAAAGAATCGCCTAAATCGTGTCGGAACTTAAGGGGGTTGTGTGAAGTGTCATATTATCGTGTGTAATGGATTCCATAATTTTTTTTTTTTTTTTTTTTTTTGATGCAAGGATTGTCTATTCAGTTAGGTGCCACGTCGAAAACTGATTTTGCGGTGCGGTGCGGTACACCATAACTCAAAATGTGCTGGACCAATCGTTGATACATTTGCATAGTTGTTTTTAACATCACTCCACAAGTAACTAATGGAGCTTTTATTTCTTGGTCGATTTTCGAACTTTTCGTAGCACTTTGCAGCCAAAGTCCGATTATTGCTAAAAACGATGAAAATGCTATTGAAAAAATAATAATATCAAGCATTTTGCAAAAAGCTTTTGTAGTTACCTGGGCAATGATGTGAAGAAGAAAAACTGTGCGAAATTCAGTACGCTTGCTCCAGGAAATTTTGAGTTACGGTTTACACCGCATTTTGTCGAGGTGCCTCCATCAAGTGTCAGGTCGAGGTGTCTGCATCAAGTGTCAGGTTCAATTTGTTAAGCTATATCTGTCAATTGATTATTAGACAGATTGCAGACTATAGGAAGCAATTAATTGTATTATTTTGTAACCGGGAGTTGAAGCTTTCTCAATTTTCGCATTACGTCGAAAAATTTCGTTGAACTGAACGTTTTAGCAATCCAAGATGCTGAAAGCTCAGCAAATTGGATTTAACCCATTTGACAGATTCACTTCGTTTAAAATCAGCTTTTGAAGTTGTCAAATTCTCAGGTCAATTACTGAACTTTTGGTATTTCAGGATTGATTAGGTAATCGTGCTGATAATTTGAATTACTTCATTTTCAGCAAAGTAGGTCTGCCAAATTCTATATGCATGGTTAGTGGAGTAGTTGGGTAGGATGGTATAATAAGTCCCACCAGGCTAAAATGTCAGATTTCTTTTCCAATGACCACATAATTATCTGAAGCAAATAAATAATTGTTTTTGGCTTTTTCATGTGCTGCAGAACAGCAACTAATATAAACGTTTCCAAAGAGGTAAGCTTCCATTATTGTTCTGTAAGCATTTGATTTAATTTGAAATAGTCAGATTTGGCTGAACTGTCTGACTACTAAATATAATGTTAGAGAAGCTTTTTCAATCCTTGGAGTGGCTAGAGACTAACAATACAACTCTATAACATTCACGATAGTATGCACCATTATTAGCAAAATAGTGAAATAACGTTGTATACCATGTTCACACTACAGAGTTAAAACATGTTATAATAATTAGCAACAAGAATGTCGTCGAGATAGCGTTAAAACACGTTTTTACTTGTTGTGTGAACGTAGTATTAGCCACTTGGATCTGAAATAATACTAATGTTACTTTGTTTAAGCTAAATCGAGGATTCCAAAATTATTTTAAAAATATAAATACATCAGACTATTAAATGGCATAATCAGTGAATTTTCAATTAACAAAGCCAAATGGCAGTATCATGTTACTGGAAAAAGATAAAAATATGACATGCTCCTCTTGCGCATACTTCGTTATTTTCAATCCTCTCTTCGGCTTTCTTCTGGATCAATATGGCTCTCTTTGCTCGCAATAAAGATGGCAATAAAAAAGCCAATTTTAACAGGTATAAAAGACAAGCACCGTCGAACTATATTTACCTGTATTTTTGATTTCTCTGTTCTTTCCTTCTCTCTATACGCTTGATTCCAATTGCTCATCGAAGAGTTACAGGAGAGCATTTGGATAAATCGAATCGATTATTGCATATTCAGATCAATGTTGTTTTTGCGAATTAGAATGAAAACTGCAATAAGAATTGTTTTGATTATTTTCTTTTACATATCGCTGTGAGAATAAGTGGGATCACTTTATTCCTTAACCCATTATTGCCCAACTTATTTTTCACGCGCACCACAAATTGAGTTTTTCGATTGGAAAAAAATGATGTGGTCATTCCAGTGAAATTTGTTTTCTACTAAAAGTAGCTGATATAATAAGGAACAACCAGTGAAAATTTCAGAATGATCGATTATTTGGTTCCTGAGATATCGTGGTCGCCGCGAATGAGCTTTTCAACAAAATACAACTCCGAGATAATCGAGTTTTACTGTCGGTGCAGCGAGTCAACGGTCTAGCGTATCAAACACTACGCACCGCCTACGAGTGGTCAATGGGTAGGGGTCGATGAATCGCTGTAACTCAAGTTTTAGTATTCCAATCTTAATGAAATTTTGAGAAAATTTTCCTCAGCGTTTGAGAATATCTAATTTACAAAAATTCGATTTTTTCATCATGAGAAAAATGTGTAACCACTTAAGGGAAAATTGAATAAAAACAAAACATAAACCCGGTTCAACCACTCTAACTTCTCTAAACGGATTCTGTGAGAGTATGTGAACAATATTAACTCATTGATAATGCCTGTTCTGCGTTATTGCTTATAGGAGTTATTCTTAGCACCTACTATATATAGTAGGTTGGGCAATAATGGGTTAATATAAATCAATATCATGTTATCACGAATTATTGCCCATATATCTGTCGTATCTCACATCAAAGAATAATGAAAAAATTAGTTTTTTTTTTCATTGGATAGATCCAAATAAATGACAATCGGATCTAGATGGTAAAATGCACTATTTTAAAAATTTTCTTATTTTCACTCCCAGTTCACAAATTGAATCAGAATGTTAACTGCTTACAAAGTAACTCCATAAATACCCTAAGCAAAGATTAAATAAAAGATTTTAAATATACGCATTTTTCCTATATGAATATTCTACGCTTCCAGTTTTTTGCCTTTTGCTCCGACATCTTGTTATCAGATGCCAACCATTTCTCTCGACGACGACGATAGTCGTATTTTGGGGCGCGACGCAGTTGATTCGGGATGCCTCGAATCCCTCACCACAGTCGACCAGGCGACCGTGAACCGTTCCGATACTGTTCGTGAGATTGACGAAAGGATCCTCCTACACGGCAACATGGCTTCGCTCTCTGCTGTACCTGATCCGTCCTCCAACAACATCGAGGTTTACTACCAGAATGTTGGTGGCCTAAATTCATCAACGGACAGCTATTTGCTCGCGACCACGGGTTGCTGTTACGACGTTATCGCCTTGACTGAGACGTGGCTCGACAACCGTACTCTGTCTCGCCAGGTCTTTGGTTCAACATTCGATGTCTACCGCTGTGACCGTAATGCCCTCAACAGCCACAAGACATCAGGCGGTGGTGTGCTTATCGCCGTTCGGCGTGGTATAAAAGCCCGAGTGATCAACGATGACCGGTGGGCGAGCTCCGAGCAAGTGTGGATATCAGTGAAACTTGCCGATCGCAATCTGTTCCTGTGTGTTGTGTATTTTCCACCTGACAGAATTCGTGATTCCAGCCTGATCGATGTACATCTTTCCTCCGTTTCTTTTATCGCCTCGATCGCCGCCCCGTCTGATGATATCGTTATACTGGGCGACTTCAACTTACTTGGCTTGACGTGGTGCCAAGCAAGTAATGGTTTTCTACGATTGGATATCGAAAAATCTGCGCTTATTAACAATGCCAGTTGTATTTTGGACAACTATAGCAGCGCAACTCTTCGGCAAATTAATAATGTCACCAACGAGAATGGACGTACATTGGACCTCTATATTGGACGCATATTGTCTTAAATCGCTTTACTGCGCTCAACGTTAGAATATTGTTCAGCTGTTTGGAATCCGTACTACCAGAACGGGATTGACAGAATCGAGGCTGTCCAACGCAGGTTCATACGCTTCGCCCTTCGTCATCTCCCATGGCGAAACAGATTTCAGCTGCCGAGCTATGAAAACCGTTGCCAGCTTATACACCTCGATACACTCAGCATTCGGAGGGACTGCTCTCGAGCCCTGTTCGTCTCGGACTTACTCTCTGCCAGAGTGGATTGCCCTACAATCCTCGGACGTCTGGATCTTCAAGCCCGCGTTCGAGCTCTACGTAATAACTCCCTTCTGCGAGTTCCGTTCAGGAAAACCAACTATGGTTGCCAGAGCGCTGTAACCGGACTCCAACGAATTTTTAACAGTGTGGCGACGGCCTTCGACTTCAACCGGACGCGGAATGCTATAAAAGCGAAAATGTTGTCAATTTTAAAATGTAATTAGTTTAAGCAACCACCATTGGGGCCAAGGGGCTTGTTGGTGAAGGTAATAAACATAAACATAAAAAAAACTCACAAATAAAAATATTTTAAAATTGATTGCGAACGCAACGGCGATCAATATATTTGTTCGTACAAATATATTACTAGGCTGCTCAAAACTTTCATTTCTGTTTATTTATAAAATCGTAAAATTTTTGTTAGCAAATAAAATCGTTCCAATCTGCATTGATGCATTACAGAAATATGCAATCAACAATATGAAATACATATAACACTTGTGATCATTCTGTCAAAGTTTAATTTTTTGTTTGACCTTTGTTTACTTTTTATTTAAGCTTCGCTGAAAAAACATGTACAATTCTAATTTGCAAAGTGTGATCTAACCAATATTTATAGGGTGATGAGCCTATTTTGGCACCATTATGGAGAGGGTCGCACTATTTTTTGAACAACTTTAAAAGAAGCCATATTACCTACAACCTTTTTCAGAATAAAGTATTAGTGTACTGTTTCTTAAACATCTGTATAATGCTTATTTGGCAGAATTGTCTCAATTTTCAGCATAAATGAAAATAAATGTTCTATTCTGTGCATCTATTCCCACCTGAACGTTCCAATTATCGCCTCATGGGTGTGCCGATTTCCACCTCATCGAAAAACAATCTAGTTGAAACGCAATGCCTCATATTTCATTTGCGTCGATTCTAACTAGGTATCCAGATCATAGACGCCAACGCTTGATTTGTAAAACGAATCATTTTGCTTTTTCCAGCCGATCAAAACAAACGTAGACATCACGCACACGAAAGAAACTCATCAGCTGTTAGTAGAAGAGCGCCCAGAACTGCGAATGCAGGAAATAACCATGCAAAAGTTAACAACTGGAATATAAAGTTTCACATCACACATTACTTCCTCCCGATCCAAATTGTATGTGCAGATGAAAATAAAATATCTGCAATCAACAATTAGTTGAATAGCTTGAAATATTTGATTACTTATACATGAAATTGCATTACAATATATTTTCAAGTTCATGTTTTGGGTTGGCCGCACTGGTGATTCTTTTCTGTACGATGGATGCAAAAAAGTTTGTTTTGATTGTGGTAGTGTATCGGCAAAACATGGCAAAATTATGAACGCCAGTATTTAATATTTTCCTATTATAACACTAGGCATATCATAGAGTTTGACGAGTGCTTTTAAAGTGAAATAATCGTAAAAAGGTTCTCCAGCTAAAATAAAGGTATATATCAGTGCAATATTTAATATATTTGTGCCGGAATAACGAGATATGAGGCGGTAAATGCTGGCTCGAAAGTATTTATTTTGCTAAGCGCCGTTGCGTCCTGTTTCGGTTCACTACGCGAGTGAGGCGGATCAGCAGATATTCCAATAAGGTGATTTTGTTTTAATTAAAAATTGGATTTAGTGGATAGTTCTGAATACGTATGTGCACAACAAATAAAGAATATAACTTGAGCTTATTTTTGCACACCTATTTTAGCCAAATCGATATTGTCATTATCTCATATGCTTGGTTCGAAACCAAGGGGTACGAAATAGGGTCACAATAGGCTCTACTGCCATAATAGGCACATCACCCTAATTGATATTTATTCCAAACTTGTGAAAATTAGCTTGAAACGAATATAAATATTCTCCCACCGTGTCGACAGATATCGTGTTCAATTAGAATGATATTCACAGTTCATTTTGAATTCATATTGAAATATTTGAACCAATTTTTTAATCAATGCTTAAAATAACTATCATGGTTCAACCACGTCAAACTTATTTTCTTTTGTGCATTAAATATTATGTCCCTAAAACTGCTGCACATCATCGGCCAATTATAAACTATCCACCAAGTTAAAATTTTAAATTCAGAAACATATCAGTTACATGTTGACAAAATTGTTCTCCCACACTATGGAACGAGACATATGACGAAGAAAGGCTATTTTATTGCAAGAAAATATCGGAAATAAAAACAATTCTCCATGTTGTCTAATTTACTCATTTTCTTTAACACGAATTTGTTGTTTTTAAATTGTCGTGTATCGCAGATCAGAACGCAGCCATATAAATGACAGCATCATTACGTCAAAGCTTACCAAATAGTTTAGGCCGGTTTAAAAGTTAGTCCGGTTTAGAAGTAGTACGCGTTTGAGCTTACGGCTATGAGTAAAACAATCCGACGGTAAACTCAACACCAAAATATCACGACACCACGAAGAGAATTTTAGTTTTTTTTTAGTTGATAAAGTTGATGCAAATCAATGCATTCTACAATTATAAACTAGGATCACAAAAATAGTAAACGTATTCAGACACAACCACTGTAACTTTACTAAACATTAGAGTATAACGCCATTTTTTCGTGTGAACTAGTTTTATGAAAGCACAAAAATTGTTTTCAATACGAGGTTTATTGATTAAATCGTGCCCTCAATTTTTGAGTTGCGTTGCGTTGCGAAGCACGGTGCTATTCGTAGATTGCATACTAACGATTATCATGTTGCCTATAGGTAGCTCAACTCATCTTGCTTGTGAGATAAATGATCGGGAATGAACTTTATCTCTTATGAGTTCAGTAAACCAATAGCATGAGAATCGTTATTGCCGGCCACGACCATCTTCACCGATACTTAGGATAGGGTAGGAAATGTTGATGTAATACCTACCCCCCCCCCCCCCCCTCAGCGACGCTTCCATAGGTATTACGGAGTTGGATTGAAGGACAGGTACATGTCTAGGATTCGCCACAAGCAGGCAATGCGACCACAAAATGAATATGTTTTATGCGGTGGGTTGGTTAATCTCCGAGTACACGTATACTCACAGCAAAAAGATATTTAGTTATGATTTTTCTTGTATTTAAACTCTGGATAGCCGGCCATCGAGAGTGATTTAGTTTTTCCCTAAACTACAGCAATTTGAACTCCAAACAGCCAGCCGTAGGAGTATTGCTAAAAGCGCGAGCTAGTCTGATATCAATATTCGTTTGAGAATTGGGTAGTAGGAACACAAGTCATGATTATTTTCAATATGCACTTTCATAAAGATTAACTCAAGATTACTAGGTCCCATACAAAACATTCACAAAATATGGTTCAGTAACCGTGAACCGGTGAACTCAATAATAGTAAGCTTTTGCTGCCCCCTCGTTAATAGGCGTCGGTAATATTGAGAATGCGTCGACAAAATGCTATGGTTACGACCCAAATCAAAGTCGTAAACAATCTTGTTATGAAAAAAGTTGTCTATATCGACGTGTAAAATATATTACAGATATGCTTCCTATTAAAGGCCTATTTCTAGAGCATTGATAGCCACAATTATTGATGTGTGAGCTTGTCCGTTTCGAATAGTTTGTATCCTGAACCGGTGAATTTTGTAATAGAAGTAAGACAGGTCGCAGTTTAATTTCTCAGTGGTTTAATATTTACTTGACTTTACTGCAAAATATAATACAAAACATTGGTACAAGAGTTTGTTGCGGAGTTTGATGTAAAATATAGCAGTTGTTAGCAGACAAATTTACTGATCAATTTATCGATAGTGGAAAGATATATTACTTAGTTGCTTCAACTAATTGCTGCACTTTGATAATCTCAATGATGGTTTATTTTTCTGCCCAAAATTTACTTGTTATTTTCTTAATATCTAATTGTCATAGATACGACGTTGTTTCTTTTTCGCAAAGCTTCGCTTCAGTTTATTGTGGAGCTGTCACTCTGACAGTGAACCGGGTTCATCGAGGGGTCGGATTTGGATGGTACATGGGAAACATCTGACTACTCTATCTTGAGTTTATCTTTGCTTTCATTCTTTTTTTTCTCTACTAACGATTGAACAAAATGCCAACTCTTATGCGATCAATGTTTGCGCGGGTTATTATGCTGACTGAACTACACTTTGAGCGGTATAAAACAAGCACTACCCAAGTACCCAAAACAACGATTAAATCGTGCCCTCAATTTTTCTATTCTATTCTATTCTAACCCTTACACAGCCAGTATTGAAAAGCATCCTGGAAAACACTGCAGTTATTCTTTAGTGTTTTTCTTGTCAACATTAATATTTGTAGCATATTATAATATGTCGCAAATATTAAAACGGCCAGGCCTACTGTGCAGAGTTGTGTTTGAAGATGTTTCAATATTATACGGCAATTGAATTATTCACTTAATGAACAATTCAACCAACGAATCGTTTTGAAACTTGAATGAGGAAGAATCGAGGACAACCGTACCGACCGTTTCAGATTATAGGGGGTTAGGATAAAACGTTGGGAGTGACTTGGCTAAGAAAGTTAGTGTCACTCCTTTGGTCCTTTGGGATGGGACAGAGGTATTAAATCGTGCCCTCAATTTTTGTTCTCAAAGTATAGTTGGGCAGAATGATCTTGACTTTTCGCGACGCTAGTGCACTGAAGTGTCGTGTGGTCGAGCCCAACTCAGGAAAGATTTTTAGGGTCAGTTGCATCATCCCGGTATCACAGACAAATAGACGTAACACGTGATGAATTTTCATTACAATTTTTGACACTTCGCTAGGCTGTGTATAAAGTGACTGTAATTTTGACACAGAGCAAAATACGTTACTTATAGCGTTTTTGCTTGGCTCCGAAACTGAGTCAGGTTCTAGCCCCAACCGCTGTCAGCTCCTACATTTTGACAGCAGTTGGGGTTAAAGCTGACTCAGTTTCGATTCAAGCAAAAACAACATTAGCTTCCGCACCAACCCGTTGCCAGCTTTTTAATCACATGGCCTGTGTTAAGCCAAAGAGGACCAAGCGCCATTTGGAGGTACCTTCCTAACAATCGCTACCGCATCCAATGTCGCACTAGAAACAACCACATTAATTTATTTCTGAGAACTCAAATAGTAGTTGAAAGCAAATAAGTACCCTTAAACATTCTATGATAACGGTAAGTTATCGAAAAATGAATGCTGGCATTAAAAATAACAGGAAAAAATTATGGCGCTCAGTTCTTGTCGAAGTGCCCAAGCCAGAGTCATTTCATAGTTTACCACATGATGCATATCGGTGAGTAAGAACGTAATAGGATGTTACTAATTTAATGGATTCGGTGTATCGAATCCAACCGGAACCGATAGAGGAACTGGCGGAGCAGGAGCTACGAAAACTAGAGATACGCTCAGACCATTGTCAATCAGACATGTTTAGTGACCCGTTTCAACCCAACAGGAAGTAAAGCATCAAGTCGTGGAATTATTATGAATGATATTAACTGTATATTTGAGTTTCGTCAGGATGCAGATCTGTATGATACCAGAACATCGAGCATACTTTACACTCAATATAGTAGATATGTGAAGATATATGAACATCCTTCACGGAACACTCCCGAGGAATAAGCGATCCTGATATATTATAGTCGAAATTGATAGATTCTCTTTTCCTACAGAAGATGATTGCAGAACATTTTGCAGGATTCAGGATCATACGATTATCGATACACCATTCAATGAAGACATCAAATTGTTTCTGCAAGATGTGTGCGTCTGCTAAAGTCTTGATATGGTTGAAGATTTTGAAGTCATCCGCGTACGACAAGCGTGGTCCACTGAGTCTATAATTCACATCATTGAAGTAAAGGAGGAAGATTAGTGGTCCAAGATGGCTAACGTGTGGTATGCCAGAAGTAGCTGCAAACATATCAGAGTAGTCATTGCCTATATTCACGCTAAGTTGGCGGCCGACGAGATACGACTGATACCAACGAAGTAGTGATACACTGAATTTCAGTTTGGCCAACGCGATGACGATGTCGTAATTAATTTTGTCAAAAGCGGCGGACAGATCGGTATAGATAGCATCGGTTTGAAAGCTATCCTCGAACCCTCCAGAGACGAATAAAGTGAACGACAATAGATTTGTCATAGTTGATCGGCTTGGCATGAATCCATGTTGGTCAACTGATATATATTGCTTGCAGTGAAAAAACACCGGCTCCATTACAACTAACTCTAAAAGTATCTAAACTTAGTATCTAACAGTACATACTGCAGAAATTCCGCGATAGTTTTCTATGTTCTTATTATCTCCTCTCACGAATGCTGATTTCAAACAACCGACGAAGAGGTTCGGCTAGGCCGGAAATGCATCTTTCCATTTCTAAGCGAAGCTTCAAACACCAGATAAGATGAACTTGACTTCTGCCTCGAACCAATACGATTGCCTAAAAATATACAGGAAATCGAATACTGAAGCCATAGGCATTCATAGGTGTTTGTAAGTGCATACAAACTAGGCATGTGTCAGCGATGTTCATCCCAGAAAAAACCATCTCAATGATTTCTGCGTGAAAAAAATATTTCTAATTTTTTTTGGGCCAGCTGCACAACCCTGGCTTTTGGCAGGTTACATGTTTTGAGGTGTAACTGAAAAACCCGTAACTTTCGTGTATCGACAATTTTTTGGTTTTCTCATTATAAAAACACACTATTCAAGAATTTTGAAATGAAACAAAAATTTGGGCAGTAGAGGGTTAATCAATCCAGACTATTCTAAGGGAAGTGATTGAAAAATAATACATAACCAAATTCAATTAAAAATGGGTATCAAATGTATTGATTTTACAGTTGTAGATCACTAGCGGTTATGTAAAGGTAAAATCTAACAATAATTTTCAAAATAATTGTCAATTTATACGTAGATCTACACCGTGAAAAATAATGATAAGAATGCATGTCATTTTGAGGAATTGTCTTAGTGTGAACGAATAAAAATGACACAATTGTAACATTTAGTGCTTTAGAGAACGTTTTGATAATATTTAAAATAAGTGGTTACTTGTTTCAACTGACATTGATTGCTGTTTCAACTTACCTCGGTAGGAGGAGAGTTGAAACAAAGAGAACACTATTACTAAAATTAATATATTGATACTTTGTTATTGATTTGTATAATTTATTCTGAGGAATTTTGTGAAACATATCCAGAAGTACGAAATTCAAAAATAAGCAATCATCCACTTACAGTTTTTGTTGATTTATCTATTAAAAACAAAAAACGGTTTCAACCCTCCTCTGCCTCTCCTACTTTAATTTAATTAGCCTGTGCACGATTACGTAGTCGAGCGATAAATGAACACACAATGACCCCTACTGTGAGCCTTTTCCACCAACATTGCCATTAAAATATGGAACAATGTCTGCAAACACGGCCTAAATCAAAAGTCGATACACGTCTAATCGCCAGCCGACCACGCCAGCGCGCACAGGCTAGTGTTTGAGCGTTTGTATGCGCAGGAGCAGAATATGAAAAAACACAAAACATAAAAAGGCGCATAAGCCCTCTCGGTCTCCTCGATGCACCATTATCGAGACGTAATGCAATAACCATCTTAAAGCAATTGTTCTTTAGCACTGAGGCACGTAATATGCTTGATGATATTTGCAATACCGTCATACCCCTGGGAGGGAAGTTGAGTTCTAGAGATGCTCTCCGTCCAAAAATAATATATTGCTTGATTTCTCAAAATACAACTCTTTGGTAAGGCCGTTTTATAGGTGAGTCAAAATTTCTCAAGCCACCCAAATTAGGCGATATAGCAATTTCAATGGAAGATGTATTTTTTTGACAGCATTTAGCATTGTAAAACCAAATCCAGATAGACCTCGCGAAAAAAATTTTTTGACCATACTATTGACATTTGAAGTTTTTAGCCCGATTATTTTCAAAAAAAATAATTGAGCGATTTTAACGAACTAAGCGGCATTTAAATTGTCGCGAGACACAGATTCTTCGTGATTTTTTTCCGATCAGAAAAGTTACTACAGTGAAGACGGCGGCTATATCTAAGAACCAAAGAAGAATATTTTTAAGAGCTTCGGTTTATTAAAAAGACAGAAAAATATGTCCCGATTTTATCAATGTCCCTATTTTATCAGCTTAAAATTCGCCAAGGGACTGATAAAAACGGGTCTTCACTGTATTCTGCTTTGGTTCCTAGATATAGCCTCATAACCTTTCCTGGTTATTTAGCTTAAACTTCCCTTAAGGGGGTCTGACAGTGCAAAATTTAAAGAAATGTTTGCATAAATTTAAATAAAAGTGTTCTGCGCATCTTTTTGGTTAGAAAAAAATACCACATATACTACTTTTAGTACCTAACAATATGCCGCCGAGAAAAAAATGGCCTGCCATTTGAAACTAAGTTATCCCACGCCAAACGTCGCCGCGCACGAATTTCGAAAAACTGATTGAAGGCATAAACAGCATGCGTTCCGGCGACTCCGCGTGGACCAACATGTCTGCTGCAAATGGATCCACGGTAAGCAAGCGTGGAACACCTTTAGTCGGCCTATAACTTTGAATTCAATACGATTACATATACATAGTTATACATCAATCGATTGCAATTAGAGCAGGCTACAATTTATGAAAGTAAGTTCTTTGAAATTCTTTGAAAATATACAAAATGATCAAAGAAATACGAAGAAATTAAGAATCTTTACCAATTCTGCCAATATCTATCTTTTAATTTGTTGTTGAATTTCACCATTTGAAAAAAACCTACTTTTTCAATCGCTCGTACTGTTAAAACTAAAGAAAATACCAAAAAGTACCCAAGACATGAAATGTGTGCCTTTTTGATAGCTTTCGGATTAAGTATATTAAAACTTACTCAACGTATTGGTTTCGTGGGAAATATTGAAAAGTTTAAAACAAATCTATTTTTTTTTTCAAACTTGGGCATGATTTTTTTTTCTTTTTTTTAATGTATAAAATAGGAAAATCATTTTTGAGAGGTCTGGCAGCACGGCGGCGCGATAGCTGGCTCGTTTTTTGTGTCCGTAATTAAACCGTTTTTTCGAGTGTTGAAGTGGCTTTCGAGCACGGAATGGAGTTTGATTGTGTAGGAGTGAACCCCTGGTGGATGCGGAAAGTGGAGTTAGAGTTTAATACTCCCGTGTAGGGCCTAAACTCATTATTTTCGAAAATGTCATATTGAAAGTGTACGGCGACGACGCTGGATCGACAAAGCAAACTTGTGCGAGGGGCGCGTCACAGGAATTTTTGGTTTGTATTCCGGAATTGGAAATATATAGGAATACATTTGCCTGTTGTCACATGCGATGTCAATCAGCCTTATCAACGGTGATATTTGGCTACACTAAGTACCAGAGAAAAGATAAGTAAAAGCTTTTTTATTTCATATTAACAAATGTATGCCTTTATACATATCTCATTAACAGTACGCATCAGTGCGAATTACTGTAACAAAAAAAGATTGATATCGAAAGCCCCTCGGTTTAATCGATGAAGGTCTTTAGAATAATATTGTATTTGTTTTATATACGTTGCGCATGCGGGTGTGTGTAGCATCACCGACGATGGGCAACGCACATTTTGGAGTCATCCATCCCTTCCGTGTTGTGTAGTAACACACACACCCATCCCATTCGGGTCCCATCTTTGCTTGTCGACTCTGGAAAGGGTGCTTACTGCTCAGTCTTGTGGGACGTTCTCTTTTAGTTTTTCTTCCGCTGGTTGCTCGGTGTGCTGCTCTAGAACCATTTTCTTGTGACTGTTTGAATAAAGGTGTGATTGTTGAGCCGTGGTGGTTGAGAGAGGGGGAGGGCGTGGAGAGACATGTTGGTTGTGTGTCTCCTGTTGAGCGTTCCTTTTCCTGGATTGCATATGTTATTGGCTTCACGCCAGTTGAATGTTCTCTATGGCGAATACCAACACCTTCACAGTTGGATTTGATTGTTGTTTGTCATTCAGTGTTGCCAATGTTCCTGGAATCTTCTTAAAAATCTGGAATCTTCTAAATTATTCCCAACTCCTTGCCTACAATTCTTGCTTCTGTTTCAAATGGTTGATATAAAGACGCACCACACGTGTCGTCGGTTGTGTCCGACATACAGGTCAGCCGTTTCAAGTTCTCGGGTGTATCCGACAGAGTTTTTAAATATGTTTGAAAATATGAGAGTCGTTTCGGGACATGCTGCGCTTATTCTCTGTGAACAGGTTGAATAGGCGCATAAAGCTGACATATACAGTGTGTACAATGATTAAAGACAACCTTATTTTTCTCTACTTAATCCCATTACTACCACCTAGACTGCCTAAATTTGTATTACGAGAACAAACTTGTCAAGTTTAGAAATGTGATGTCGATGCGCTTTTTTTAAATCGATTTTTTAAGTTTGAAAAATTGATTTTGTGTATCCGATCTTTTCGGATCGATGTTTGACAACATCGATTTTATTGATTCAATAAATTCGATTTGGTGAAGTGGATTTTTCTTTCAAAATTCTCATTGAAAAGAAAACACGATTTTTTCCACAATCGCTCTTTTTACCTCTAAAGATTGTTTTTGCATCGATTTTTCCCGGCTCGATGTTTGACAACATCGATGTTTTCGCCTTAAAAGGATCGATGTAGCAAAATCGATTTTATTTTTCAAAATGCCCATCACTAGTCTAGTTTATATTTGTTGGCTTTGGAACGGCGAATCAAAACTTTAACTATATAACTGTCCGAGTATATTGAGCATATCATATTATATTATATTATCGTCATACGTTCCATGTTCGTTATATTGATTTCGTGCCATGTGGTTCCGGTGTTGGAGACACTCTAAAGCATTTGCTCAAAATATTTGCCATATTTGTGTATGATATTTGGTATTTTTCAACATAAATTGTATTTATTGATGACATTTTATTTTATACGTTTATTTATTGTATGCGGAGGCGATCAACCATTGTTGTTCGCGTTCTTTATCACCTGTTTTATAAGACGATTCATCGACAGTGTTTATCTTTGATAATGAGATGCCTGGGTTGTGCTCCAGTTTTTTTCGATCTTGTTTGTTTTATTGTGGATAAGTGGTGGCCTTCATTTTATTATTTTGAGAATGTGTGTGCCTTGTTGTGTGTGGCCTTGGGTGTTCGTTGATTTGAAGGTGTTGTGGAAGAACGCGTGTTCGGCGGATGATGTCAGTCGGGCTGGCATTTGTTTGGACTGAGATTTCTTTGTTTTTTTGATTTCTTTGTTTTTTTTGTGTATGTTAGACTGACTGCGGAATTTATCCGCAGGACGTTTGATGTGCGGCAGTCGTGCCTGCAAGATGAACGAATGTTTCATTGTCATGTTCATTGGTTTGCTTTTAGTAACATAATAATGTTGAAGCTCGAAAATTGTCTCCAAAGAGAACTAAATTTCATTTCTTGGGTCTTCTGCTTTTTCTGATTTTGGCATATAGCGCTTTTGAATTGGTTAATTGATTTCTTTTCGTTCTTATAATTTTGTTCTAGTTAAGATTTTAGTAGTCAGTATAAAAACACGCGCGCATCATCGGTTTTAAGTTCGTATAAAGTCGGTCGTTTCAGGTACTTTTTTTTTTTACAATGGAGAAGACCTTTATGTCCTAGCCCAGTACACGTGCTATTGGTAGGGTCCAATCCACCGCACGGGGTGCACTGGGGGCGTGTCGGACTCGAATGGTGACCAGCCATTAATACCGACTAAACTCCATTGGGCTCCGCCATCATTCCTCCCAGGAACTACCTCTCGGTATTACTTCTGGGGGGATGGCTGTACTAAATGTACTCATTCACTCTCACTCACGCGTTCATACATCCTGTATGAGGCTTACTTGGGTGCTCTCTCAATCGCACTTTGATTCACTCTCAAACACTCACACATGAGGCTGACTTTTGTGCTCACCTTTTACGTTCCATGCGAGGCTGACTTGTGTGCTCACCTTACTCATTCCTTGCTAGGCTTACTTTTGTGCTCGCCCTACCCATACCATGTGAGGCTGACTTGGGTGCTCACCCTATCACCTGATTCACTCTCAATCGTGCCACTCTATTGTACCTTTGTCACTCCCTCTGGCATCCCATGTGGGACATTTTTCTTAGGCCCCACTTCTGACATACCATGCGAGGCTGACTTTTGTGCTCACCTTTTTCATTCTTTGCTAGGCTGACTTTTGTGCTAGCCTCTACCAACCTGTGAGGCTGACTTTTATGCCCACCCTTAACATGCAATGTGAGACTGACTTGGATGCTCACCCTTTCACTCCTCTGCCACGCCATGAGGCATCGATAGCTTAGTTCCAACATACTACGCTACGACCCTCCCGTCTTGGCATAAGGCAGTCCACTTATACGCCTATACACTCACTCTTCTGTCTTGCTTCGGGGTGGCTGGGTTTACCCCTTACGCGGTTGCCATTCGCTGCGCCAACCTGCCTCGGCATGAACAGACCATTCACTCTCTTATTTTGCGCTTGGCCTTTTTCGCTCCAGCTAACCAATCACTAGTTAGCCGTGCCCGTCGTCTGTTGCTCGGTTCGCCAGATTACCTGTAGCCTACTGGCAATCTGGATGGTAGCAGCCGAGACTGCGTTCCACTTCTCCACCGATTGACACATCCGCTGAATAAGGGTATCAGGGGTTGTGTCCCAGCCACAGACGTCAAGCATTGCTCTTCTTTCGACGTCGAACCGATGACATACGAACAGTATGTGTTCGGCAGTTTCATCTACACCTGGGCAGTCCGGGCAGACTGGGACCTCCGCGTGCCCGAACCTGTGGAGGTACTGACGGAAACAGCCATGGCCTGACAGGAATTGTGTCAGGTGGAAGTGAACTTCCCCATGGGGTCTTCCCACCCAGCTCGATATGCTAGGTATCAGCCGGTGAGTCCACCTACCTTTCGAGGAGTTGTCCCACTCACGCTGCCATCTGGCGACCGAGGTCGCCCTGGTGCGCTCGCGGGCTCCCCTATTTCCACGTAGCTCAAAGCACTCCTCATCTTCCCGAATGACCAGCCCGACTGGCATCATGCTCGCTATCACGCAGGATGCATCGTGTGATACCGTGCGGTAGGCAGATATCACTCTGAGGCACATCACGCGGTAGGTGCTCTCCAGTTTCTGTAGGTAACTGGTTACCCTCAGTGCTCTTGACCATGACGGGCCGCCGTACCTGAGGATAGATACGGCAACGCCTGCCAGTAACCTACGTCTACTGGCGCACACCTTTGAGCTGTTGGACATCATTCTCGATAGTGCCGCAACAGCAGTCGACGCTCTCTTGCACGTATAGTCGACATGGCTGCCGAAGGTCAGTTTGTCGTCTATAATGACTCCGAGAGACTTCAGACTTCGCTGTGAAGTGATCGCGACTTCTCCCACATGGATAACTGCATGTTGTGCCGACTTGCGGTTGTTGACGATAACTACCTCCGTCTTATGATGAGCGAGCTCCAGGCCTCTTGCGCTCATCCATTCCTCCACCGTGCTAATCGCGTGTTCTGCGGTTAGTTCTACCTCAGGAATTGACTCCCCGTAGACCTCCAAGGTTACGTCGTCGGCAAAGCCGACGATCTTGACCCCAGGAGGGAACTTCAGTCTCAGAACCCCGTCATACATGAGGTTCCATAGCACCGGGCCTAGGATCGAGCCCTGCGGGACTCCGGCGCTAATCGCTTTTCTGACCGGCATCGGTCTCGTATAGCAGTACGCGGTTTTGGAAGTAACTTTCCAGGATCCGGTACAGACCCACCGGTAGGCTAAGCCGGTGTAACGAGAGCGCGATGGCATCCCAGCTTGCGCTGTTGAATGCGTTCTTCACGTCAAGTGTCACTAACGCACAGTATCGAATACCTCGCCTTTTTCGTTGGATCGCTATCTCGGCAGTATTTATCACTGAGTTGAGAGCGTCCACTGTGGACTTACCCTTCCGAAAGCCAAACTGGTTGCTTGACAGACCGTCCGTACCTTCCGCGTACGGGGTGAGCCTGTTGAGGATGATCCTCTCAAGCAGTTTGCCAGTCGTGTCTATCAGACAGATTGGTCTGTACGCCGATGGGTCGCCTGGCGGCTTCCCGGGCTTCGGCAACAGCACCAGTTTCTGCCTTTTCCATCTATCGGGGAAACGGCACTCGTCAAGGCATCTCTGCATAGCTAGCCTGAACATGTTCGGGTTCGCTATGATCGCTGCCTTGAGAGCGTTGTTTGGAACTCCATCCGGCCCTGGAGCTTTGTTCATTGCTAGGGATTTAGCCACTGCGAGTAGTTCTTCATTCGTCACTGGAGCCACCATTTCGACCGTGCCCGCCCTGTCTCGTAGTGCAGGTGGCCAGAGGCTTGTGGCTCGAGACGGGAAGAGTACTTCGATAATCGTTGCCAACCGGTCCGGAGACCGTTCTGGGGGTGAGGAGCCCACTTTGGTCTTGGCCATCACAATCCGGTAGGCGTCACCCCACGGATTCGCGTTGGCACTCTCACACAGGTTGTCGAAACACGCTCTCTTGCTGCTTTTAATAGCCTTGTTAAGGGCTAATTTCGCAGCTCGAAACACTTCACGGCGGTTCTCTCTTGCATCCTCGGTGCGAGCTCTTTGCATCCTACGTCTAGCTCTGAGGCAGACTGACCGTAGAGCTGCAATCTCGGCACTCCACCAGTATACCGGGCATCTACCGTTTCTTGGCAGTGTTTTTCTCGGCATAGTGGCGTCGCACGCGCGTGATAGAACAGCTACCAGCGCATCCCCGCTTAGACTGTCGGTGTTGGCCTCCAGTCCCAGGGCCGCGGTGAAAGCTTCGCTGTCGAAGTGATTGGACTTCCACCCGCTTACCTGACAGGGATCTCCCGCCCTCGGATGCTGCACATCATAGTTGATCTCAAAGCGGATTGCTATATGATCGCTATGGGTGTAGCCTTCGTCTACCCTCCATTCCATGCCTGGAGCCAGACTCGGGCTAGCAAAGGTCACATCAATCCACGCCTCCACTCCGTTTCTATGGAATGTACTAGCGGAGCCATTATTAGCTAGCACAGTATCGAGTTTCGCAAGCGCTTCCATTAGCGCTTGACCCCTGCTATTTGTACAGCGGCTGCCCCACTCCACTGCCCAAGCGTTAAAGTCTCCCGCTATTACTACCGGTTTCCGGCCCACTAGGTCCGACGAGAGCCTGTCGATCATCTGGTAGAACTGTTCTATTGGCCACCTTGGTGGGGCGTAGCAGCTGCAATAGAGCACACCATTGATCTTGGCAATCGCCACACCCTCGGCGGAGGGGTGTATTACCTCTTGAACCGGGAACCGTCCCGTTGTACAGATTGCCACCATTCCAGACCCGTCCGACACCCAATTGCTGTTGCCGGCCGGGATGCTGTACGGGTCTGATAAGAGGGCGACATCTGTCCACGACTCCGAGACCGACTGCCACAGCAGCTGTTGGGCTGCTGCACAATGGTTAAGATTTAGCTGTGTGACTTTCACGGCTTCTTCTTATTTAACTCGCCGAAGGGACACGAAGGTCCGCCCATAGCATGTTTATGGGCTTGCTTCTTAGCGGTGCAGATAAGGCATTTGTGTGCCTTAGTGCACCCCCGCTCTTTATGTCCCTCCTCGCCGCAGCGACGACATAGTTTGCTCCTATCTATGCCTTTGCATTCGTATGCTTTGTGGCCGGACTCAAGGCACCGATAGCACCTATCCACTGAAGGCGGCTGGGGTATACTAATAGGGCATACCGACCAGCCGATCTTCAGCTTCCCTTTCTCGGTTACCTTTTTGGCATCCGCATTCAGTAGCCTGAGGTAAGCTACTTGGGTGCCAGAGGGTCCACCTCTCAATCGCACAGAGGCCCGCTCGATTGTGACGTCGCAGTGCTCCTTAACGGCTGCGACGACGTCTTCTGCGGTCGTGAACTCGTCCAAGTGCTTGCACTGGAGAGTTGTTTCCGCACCTAGCGACCTGATTTGGGCGCCTTCACCAAGGACCTCTTGGGCCAAGGCCTTGTATACTGCACTTGATTGTGCGCCTCGCTTCAGCACCAGAAGCATCTCTCCCGTGTTGGTGCGTCTTACGCTACGCACATCCTGCCCAAGGGCCGAGAGGCTTTCGGCCGCCTTCATCGATTTAAGGACATCGGCGTATTTGTCCTTGTCGGTTTTTAACCACAAGGCTTCGCCTCTGTCCTTGGCCTTCTTCGCAGGCCGCGGTACCTCCGGTTTCGGTGCCGGCTTTTTCTTGGTGACCAGCGTCCAGGGGTTTGAGCCCCCCTGCCCCGGTCGTGCCGGGTTGCTGGTACCATCGCTCTCCACCGCGAGGTCACTCTCGCCCTCGCTTACCTCGCCCAAACGGCGTTTGACCTTGACGGTTGCACGCCGAGTGGTGTCGGTTTTGGCACCCTCGCCTGGCGACTTCCTAGGGCGCTTCGCGTTCGATGCCGTCTTGCGATTGCCCTTTCCTTTTCCCTTCGAGGGGAACTCGGTCGCCGCTCCGATCGACGTGGCTGCTCCGTAGAAGGTAAAGGCCACTGTCTGTGAACCTCTATCGACCTTCTCTCTTTCCTCCCTATTGGAGGCCACTGTCTGGGTTTCTCTGTCGGGCCTCTCCCGACATTCCACCCTCTTAACATAGGCCTGCTGTTCCTGTCTTGCGACACGAACAGCTTTCCGGAGCTCCAGGAGGCTCAACTTCAACTCCTTGGCTATATTCTGCTTTGCGCTAGCGAAGTCGATTATAGAATCGAGTTGCTTCGCTACTTTGCGCATCGCAGCTATTGGCCCCTCCGATGCATTGGTAGGGCTATTGCCTACCGCTGCTGGGGGGTCACTGGTGCTTTCGGATGCAGCACTCATCGCTCCACTACTCTCCCCACGGGGGGGAGACCTCGCCAAACCACCTCTAGCGAAGGGGTTTGGCACCTCCGTCTGTTTGTTTTTATTTTTTGTCATCTCCATGTATAGTCCCACGAGTCGCGCGAGAAATAAATGTCCGCCACGCCAGAGCTCCGCATTAGCGTGGTAAGGGACGCTTACTGTGGGGGTTGCCCAGGTACCCCACAGGCTCCGTTAACGATCGAGCATCTTTTTCACCCCCTCGATCACTCATCCCTCGGCACGGGTCGCTTCACGCCTTGGAATTGGGGTTATGCCCTACCTTGCTTTACGTGGTGATCGTTTCAGGTACTTAGGTAGTACGGTTTGTATACCGCTCAAAATGCACTTCAGTTAACATAACAACGCGCGCGAATAATGATAACATATGAGTTCACATCCTATCAAATTATTTATGGAGAATGAAACTATTACGTAATTATGATTTCATTTCGTATAATATAAATACCAAAGTTTACACACGATTAATAATATTCTTCAATACTCATATTTTTTCGATAAATGTCTCGAGGCAGTAAAAGTAATCGCTTTATATTATATCGTTGTGTCACTGGAATGTCGTGTTTCGCCGGAATACAGAAGCATGGAATAATAAAATCGTTGACGGTTGATTCAATTAAACAAAAGCAACACTCCCGACAGTCGGCTGTCCGGAGTTTAAGTTGCATTTTTTACAAAACGAACATTTCCGAATAATTTCAATAAACGATAAATATACAATAAATTCTCGGCAGCCGGCTGCCCAGATCAATAATCACATGATAACAGTTCTGAGAATGACATAGATCGTATCACTTATCAAGGTGAATCCAGATTTTGTCTAACTCTATACCCCACCCTACTAACAAAAGCACCTTCCCGTGGCCAACCTGGAGATGCAGAGGTATACACGGTCTCCATAACAACGTTTGTTACACTAACATCCCTTCCCATCCCCGATGACTGTAAGGACGTGGCCGGCGCCGTTATAGGCATTTCAAAGTATAGAACTCTCGAAACGTGCACATTGAGGATGGATAGCTACTCCCAGGCCCCATTCATTGATTCTCTGTGCAATTTCGCTTGTTCTGGTCAATCACGGAGTAGCAACTACGAATTGTACGGTCATCATGCTCATGCTCATATAAAATAGGAAAATCATTTTTCTTGATGCCATAAAAATTTGGGAGTGGGCAACCAAATACTTACGGAGATATGAATTTTTCAATAGCGCCTTGCGCGCGAAAAGCGTACCGGCACGCGCTTCGCTCGTACTGAGACTTGAGTTATGAAGTTTTACCCACCAGCGCGTTGTGTAAAACACACTTGCGATTAACTTTACTATTTATTGCATTTAGATGTATATTTAATTTCAGATTTATATTGTCTTAATCATTTAAAAGTGTCGCCGGAAGAAAAGACCTTCAGTTTTAATTTGAAGTCCACGTTCGTCTCAAAATAGAGAAATGATTGTGGTCCAGGTATGGCATTTTTCGAAACAATTCTGTGGATTTTTCTCTGCTCTTGCATCAGAATAAATTGGTTCGATTGGCACGTTTCCTATGTTTTCTGAGATTTGAACTTGAAACATTGCGTGACAACGGAGCTTTTCTTGCCACATCGTACGACTCAATTGCGGTCTACATGTGATCATCATTGATTATTTGTAAACTGGCTCGACAAATAATGGCTTCGTCGCAAGCACCTTTTCCATGGACTGTTGTGCAAAAATGTCACTGTGTGGGGTGAATGCAGTCAGATTTGTGGTGAAAAAAATTAGTACAACGTTTCACATTTTTAAAATGTTGACGAACACCATCAGAAAAATAAATGCAAACATTCAAGGTTTTCAAAAAGAATGGAGTTAAGAGTACGACGTAGAAACGATAGGTAACTAAACTGAAAACAAGATTTAAAAAGCGCCAGAAACTCTTTTGTAATGTTAAAGTTTAGTTATACATTAATTACGTACGAGAAAAAATTGCAGTCACACAGAACCACACAAGCATTCCAAGAGTAGACGTCCAACCATTTCCACGTCGAGGAGCGCCACGGCGAATATGATAACTCTTGATAAAATTGACTGAAACATGAAATTCAATAAGATTTTTAAAATTTGGACTATTATTTACTCGATGAACAAAAAAAATTATAAAATCCGAAAAATCTGATATTTTTATGTAAAATTCACTCACTTTTCTTAAAAATAATGAGAGAATTTTTTTTATTCAGTTTTCCGTGGTTCATCGACTGGCTACACATATTATGCATCCTCATAAAAAAATCAAGTCAATCCGTTGAATAATTATTATTGTTTATTTTTAGTTATTTCTAATAAATAATGAAGTTAATTGCAAATGTGTTTTACACAACGCGGTAGTGTGTAAAATCTCATACAGTCAAACCTGAGTACGAGCGAAGTGCGTGGCGGAACGTTTTTCGCGCGCAAGGCGCGATTGAAAAATTCATATTCCGTAAGTATTTGATTGCCTACTCCCAAATTTTTATGGCATTAAATAAAATGATTTTCCTATTTCATACAATAAAAAAAAGAAAAAAAATCATGTCCAAGTTTGAAAAAATCGATATGTTTAAAACTTTTCAATATTTTCCATGAAACCAATACGTCGAGTAAGTATTAATATACTTCATACGAAAGCTGTGAAAAAGGCGCACATTTCATGTTTTGGGGCACTTTTTGGTACCATCTTTACTTTTGACAGTACGAGCGATTGAAAAAAGTAGGTTTTTTTCAAATGGTGAAATTAAACACAAAAAATCTCGAAAGTCTCGCCTACTATGTTGAAATAAAAAAATACGTGTCGAATATTTTTGACTACTAAACCGAGAAAAAAATTGATCTGGGCTAAAAAAATTTTGTGGCGTATTTTGCGTGGAATGCCCCATACTCAGCAACAGCTGACGATGACACATGAAACGATACACAACAGCGGTACCTCTACTACGCGTATCTCCCAACCTATTATGCAACCACAACAAACCGTCCCTTTGGGAGTCCCTTTCGGTATACGCGAATTTACTCGATAAATTTAGCATCAGCCAACTTTATCTGTGTAAAACTAGGAATGACCCCACAACCTGCTATTTTGCTCATCGATACAGGTGCTGATATTTCAGTTTTTAAGGAAAATTTAATTTCGAAAACACAAATCTTCTATCCTAATGATAATTGTACAGTCAGTGGCATTGGCAGTGAAAAAAGTCATTCTATTGGCAATACACATAACGTATGCGGAATGAAATTTGGACAACGCTTCCAGCATTAAAACAAAAATGCAACCGGTTGCAAGGCATCATACTAAACTCTAGGCACACTTATTTTAAACATCCAGTGTTAATTTCGACCCGCTAGGAGATACCATGTGAACGAAATGGCAGCGAACGCCCAATCTGGCACCTAGCTATTATGCCAAAAAAAAAGTTTTGGCGCATTGGAGGATTACGACATACTTTTTGTACCAAAGGCTGATAAACCTCCAAATGTACCAAAATTTCGCCCAAATGAGGATTTCTGGAATAATTTGAAGCAGAGAGTATATGCCAATAATTTTCGACCTAAAACAAACAAACGTGATAATCAAAATTAAGAAAGAAATTAAGAATATGCCAACATCAATTTTTTTGACTCCTTTGCAAAAAGTTCCTGTAAACTATCATAAAGCTTCTCGAATGGGCTCATTTTTTTTCTACATTAAGTTAATAAGCTGACAAATGTTTTCATACAGAGAGAACATTTAATAAATGGTTTTCTGCAAAAAAAAATTGCCTTTTGAATTTTGTCCAAATTTTATTCCGCATTCGTTACGTACTCTAATATTAATGGAACAAACATTCCCGCTTCTTTTCAAATAGTAAACGAAGACTTTCCAATCCCCAGCGATGGTATTTTGGGAAGAGTTTCTGACCTTGCATAAATGTAACATTGATTATGATAACTTTCTACTTCATATTAAATTTAACGAAGAAAATATAATGTTAAATATAGAGTACAATCTGATTGGAGGATTCATTCAAGAAAGAAGAGAGGTTATTCGAAAAATTTCACCGTAGAATAACTGTAAAGAAGATATGCTCTTGTGGTCGTGAGAACTCAGTCCTGGCGTATTTATAGGCAATACAATTGTAAATAGTAATAGCCCTTACGGTAAATTTATTAATGCAGCAGAAAAACCTATTTTTATAAAATATTATAAACCTTTAAGTCACTACAGTATATTGCAAATGAAAAACAATCAAGCGAAGAACCGCGAGCAAAGGCACCTTGAAATAATATCAAATTCAAGATTAACACAACAAACTCCTGAAATAAGACAAAAATTAGTCCAATTAATAAAAAACTATGACATTTTTCATTTACCGGGAGATTTATTACAAACCAATAACAAACCATAACCTTACCGACAACACCCCTGTATATGTAACAACACGACGCACAGTGGCTGGAGGCTGGCCAAAACCTCAAAAATTTATTTTTGAAATATTGATATTTTATATTTTTTCTAAATTTCTCATATATTAAATGATGTATATTCAAAATTTTATGATCATTGGATAAGAACACGATTTTTAACATGAGTTTAAACGTAGCAAAGTCCGGACTTTTTAATGATTTTCATTTCAGAAACCACCATTGCTCGGTTCACTTCAAATGCATGTTGCTCTTTTGATTTTGGTCAGATTTTAGCACAACTAGTTTCATTGTGTAGAGGAACGAAAGAACTTGGTTAGTGAATAAAATATATTTGGTAAATTTGTTTGGAACCATGACTTTTTCGTTTAAATATGTTTGAAGTGGTCAGATCTAAAATACTTTTTTCACTAATGTACTCTGTACAAATTTCGGAATCATTTCGGAACGGTCACATAATATACATTCTATGGGAAATTACCTCTACTTTTCGAATATCATGGTCTCGTTCTGCGCCTAGGTGCGCAAAAAGGTTAAGGAGATTTTGAAGCTTTGTTGCTGATATGGAGGCGCATTGTGTTTTGTGTAAAATAGTTAGACAATCTACAGTAAACCAACACGTTATACAATGGATTTAAAGTGTTGTTCTTCATTTTTCATGATATTGCTGACATTGGTGAACAGTAACGGAAAATCTATCATGAAAACGGGATCATAGTTATAAGAAAGGTTCAATGACACTGTATGGAAAAATGCATTTAATATTTTGCGACTTTTGACATCAAAAATGAGCTCAGCACCTCAAAATTAGCTTAAATTGTGATTTTCAGCCAAATTAGGTAACATTTGAGGTTTTGTCCGACTTTTGTTTGAAGACCCGCCACTGTGCGACGTGGAAACCTGGATGTTGAACAACACATTACGACTATTGAAGATTTTGATTATTTTATTTTGTTTACAATTATTAGTGTTTATTTCCAAATGACGAACTGTGAGAAGTGTTATATTTCTGTATGAAATGTATTGTTAAAATTGTGTCCTGTACGAATTGTAAATTTTGTAATTGTAACTAGTATAAGGAACCACCATTGGGGCCAAGGGGCCTGTTGGTGCAAATAAATAAATATCAAATATCAAATACCATTGTCAAGCATTTGGGCTATTTGCGAATTAATTTCAGGTTGCTGGGAATAAATTTGTGTATAGTTCGTATACACAAATTAAGGCACTCACTTCGCTTTCGGTAACATGAGGTTCTATTTTCGACAGGAACAAAGAGAACTCCATATCACTTCTATGTGCATTACCGGTTGGTGAATCAATCCGACTTGTATTCCTCGATTCGTTCGGGGGATCTACAGACGAAACCGGGGTAGAAATGAATGGGCATGAACGCTTCTGTGGCAATAGTTGAGATAATGTGCTTTAAATTTCATCGTTTTCTAATTTCATATAAGCCACCTCATACTCGATATTGTTTGAAGATGGGTTTGGCTGTGGCAACTCAGTCAGCGAGGTAGCGACAGTTTCAATGAATGCTTCCAAACATCTATCGCATAACCAGATAATATTTTTGGTGAGTGCATTGATGTTAGCCTCGTTCAATCCCACACATTGAGCATGAAATCGTTTACAGCAGCTTCCTTGGGTGTCCGGCCATTAGGCCGAAGGGCAAATCTTATCCCAAAATTACGACGGTATAGAACTTCCAATTGCTTTTGCTAGTAGATCTTTCACAAAAGGGGAAACTAACAAAGCAGTGCGTTGCGTTGCGTTGCGTTGTGACGATGATTTTGGCGGATTGCACACTGACTTCATCATGTTTGACTGCTGATTATCTAATAAGAGTTGCTTAGGAAATGGTAAGTAGGAATTCCTACCAATTCGACCCATATTAAAACCTCAATAGCATGATAGCCATCATCGCCGGCCGCCCCCATCTCCATCGTTCACGGGGAAGGATAAAGGATAAGGTAGCCAGGAAGTGTTGATGCTCGCTCTACTTAACGGAAGGACGACGATTCATCAGACTCTTCCATAGGTGTCGCGGAGTTGGTAGTTTGGAAGGGTATCAGGTCTAGGATTCGCTCCAAGCAAGCGATGCGACCTGTAAAGCATATTTTATTACGTAGTTGTTTAGTTAGTCTTCGAGTGCACGATCACTCGAAAAAGAGATCTTCTTTAGTTTTTGGTTTTTTTTAAACTCTGGGCAGCCGGCTACCGAGAGTATACTATGTTCCCTAAACAAAAGCAATTTGAACTCCACTCGGAGTGACACATTATACAGGCAAAAATAGCGCGAGATGTTATAAATCAAGGAAAGTATTTCTTATTTTCCATATCAGATTTGTGGAATACAAGTATACGAGCGATAATAACGAACACTGAAGGGAAATATAAAGGATTGTTAACGTGATGCACGGGCTTGTTAGCAATAACGGAGCTTGAAATTAGGTTCATAAAAACAGACGCGGCGAATTTTCAATACGTATTGACCCGTGATCATAGATACTAGTCAGATTATTCGTATTGGGGCTATTTTCCGATCAACTATTCATTTTTACGGCAATGTTTTCTCGACTAGATCTGTTCGCACCCTCTCATTCTGCTACTATCGGCAGAAGGCTGATAGCACTCAGTCGTCGCCGGTCTAAGGACCAAATGTCATCAATAGACTTAGACTCGCGTGGAGGCATGAGATAGGAAACTTGTGAGAATTTTGTTATCCCACCGTTTGACGACCAAAAGGGGAAACTAACAAAGCAGTGATCGAAAAAGAATTGACTGCTATTCATTGGTCGATTCAATATTTCAAACCATACCTTTTTGGACGAAAATTCAAAGTCAAAACAGATCACAGGCCTCTAGTATATTTATTTAGCATGAAAAACCAGTCTAATAAATTGACTAGTAGAATGCGCCTTGATTTGGAAGAAATTGAATTTTACATCGAATACATACAGAGAAAACAAAATGTAATTGCAGACGCTCTCTCGCGTATCTGCATAAACTCGGAAGAACTCAAATCTATTCTAGCGATCACGCGAAATATGAAAAGAAAAGAAGTCCTACATAACCATAACTCAGACAAACCTACATGCATAGTGAAGCCTGATCAGTTCAAGATGTATCACGCTTCATCTTCCGAAGAAACTCGAAATTTACCAAAATTAGGATTAAATTTATTACCTACGGCTGATGGAAGTAAAATATACTACTCAGAAGAAATAAAAACAAAAAATTATAAAAAGGACCTTTTATTAGTAAATGGTCTAGAAGACAGGACAAACGAGAATGATGCATTAGTACGTATTTTTACAAAAATCGAAGCGATTTTAAACAAATCTAAAATCGAAAAACTATCCATAACAACGTTGATAAATTTAAACAAATAGCCAACCTTACATTAAAAAAATTGCAAATATTGTTGTTCGAAGACCCAAAGTTATCACAGATCCAAATATGATCTCTGAGAATCTGCAGAAAACTCATAACAACCCCACCGAAGGTCATTTCGGACAACATAGACTTTATAAGAAACTAAAAAGAGACAGACAGATTTTAAAAAATCTATAAGAAACTTTGTGAACAATTGTATGTCGTGTAAAAAAACAAACACCAAAAACAAACACACGAGAAATTTATTAATACAACAACGCCCCACAAACCATTCGAAACTATATCAATCGACACAGTAGGACCATTTCAAAAACAAAAAACAATAGATATGCCATTACCATTCAATGTGACTTTACGAAATATATAACTATTTTTTTAGAGTTGTCCTACTGCAGCTGTAGAGCTAGGTTCTCGAAAGGGCTCCCCGTCAGAATCACATACTACAATTTGCAGACGAGACTGGCAATGTCGGCCACTAAAATAATGCTTTAGGCCAATTGTAGCGGGCCGTGATTCTGAATGTGATATTCATTGTACGGTTCATGTATGTGCTGGCGTAGGGACTCGCGATCGCGTGTATCATCGCGAAGGGCTCGAACATTTGTAGGTTAACGTGCTCGATCGCGTGTGCGTTTGTATGTCGCGTGTGCTAATGTGTATGAACTTCGCGTGTATAAACTCTATTTCATAACCGTGTGCCTTTCGCATATTCGCGTGTGTTCTAGAATGATCGCGCGCGGACCGTGAATCTGATACTTAATTATGTACGGCTCAGATTCCAGAAGAAAGTGGGTTCTTCCATATCATTAGAGTTCCCAGTCATGTCGCCGTAGAACGTGTGATCTAGTGGATGAGCTTCATTTTTTTATTGGTTCAACTGAATGTATGGACCTAAATTGCTAGAATGAAGGCTAAAGATTTCCGGGCGTGACCGATTCATGTTCGCGCGCGTTGGCGGGATCGCGTTTGAGACCGCGTTCGTAACTCTGTAAGTTCGTAACTCCGTAACTAAAACATTCACACAATTTCCGGAGTGTTATCAAGTTTGCGCGATCACGGGCACAGGTGTGCGTAGATGATCGCGAAGGGCTTAAGTGTTCGTATGCTGACGTGTTTATTGCGTGTGTTCGCGTGTATGTGACTTCGCGTGTATAAATTCGATTTTGGAACCATGCGGCCATTCATATATTCGCGGACCGTCATTCTTTTATTTAGTTTTCGGTGTACGGATCACATTCTGACAGGGAGTGAGTTACCCCATATCACTAGAATTCCCAGTCATGTCGCCATGGAACGTTTTGCCTAGTGGATATGGGAGTTATTTTTTTCATAACTTTTCAATTTTATTTTTTTATTAACATGGACCTAGACTGTTGGTACCGAGGATAGAGACTTCCGGACGATCCCGATTCATGATGGTGTGAACGCGGGAGTTTATAAATTGACGCATAAGATCGCGTTGGTAAGTTTATGAGTGCTGAGTTTAAATATGTTTGAAGTGGTCAGATCTAAAATACTTTTTTCACTAATGTACTCTGTACAAATTTCGGAATCATTTCGGAACGGTCACATAATATACATTCTATGGGAAATTACCTCTACTTTTCGAATATCATGGTCTCGTTCTGCGCCTAGGTGCGCAAAAAGGTTAAGGAGATTTTGAAGCTTTGTTGCTGATATGGAGGCGCATTGTGTTTTGTGTAAAATAGTTAGACAATCTACAGTAAACCAACACGTTATACAATGGATTTAAAGTGTTGTTCTTCATTTTTCATGATATTGCTGACATTGGTGAACAGTAACGGAAAATCTATCATGAAAACGGGATCATAGTTATAAGAAAGGTTCAATGACACTGTATGGAAAAATGCATTTAATATTTTGCGACTTTTGACATCAAAAATGAGCTCAGCACCTCAAAATTAGCTTAAATTGTGATTTTCAGCCAAATTAGGTAACATTTGAGGTTTTGTCCGACTTTTGTTTGAAGACCCGCCACTGTGCGACGTGGAAACCTGGATGTTGAACAACACATTACGACTATTGAAGATTTTGATTATTTTATTTTGTTTACAATTATTAGTGTTTATTTCCAAATGACGAACTGTGAGAAGTGTTATATTTCTGTATGAAATGTATTGTTAAAATTGTGTCCTGTACGAATTGTAAATTTTGTAATTGTAACTAGTATAAGGAACCACCATTGGGGCCAAGGGGCCTGTTGGTGCAAATAAATAAATATCAAATATCAAATACCATTGTCAAGCATTTGGGCTATTTGCGAATTAATTTCAGGTTGCTGGGAATAAATTTGTGTATAGTTCGTATACACAAATTAAGGCACTCACTTCGCTTTCGGTAACATGAGGTTCTATTTTCGACAGGAACAAAGAGAACTCCATATCACTTCTATGTGCATTACCGGTTGGTGAATCAATCCGACTTGTATTCCTCGATTCGTTCGGGGGATCTACAGACGAAACCGGGGTAGAAATGAATGGGCATGAACGCTTCTGTGGCAATAGTTGAGATAATGTGCTTTAAATTTCATCGTTTTCTAATTTCATATAAGCCACCTCATACTCGATATTGTTTGAAGATGGGTTTGGCTGTGGCAACTCAGTCAGCGAGGTAGCGACAGTTTCAATGAATGCTTCCAAACATCTATCGCATAACCAGATAATATTTTTGGTGAGTGCATTGATGTTAGCCTCGTTCAATCCCACACATTGAGCATGAAATCGTTTACAGCAGCTTCCTTGGGTGTCCGGCCATTAGGCCGAAGGGCAAATCTTATCCCAAAATTACGACGGTATAGAACTTCCAATTGCTTTTGCTAGTAGATCTTTCACAAAAGGGGAAACTAACAAAGCAGTGCGTTGCGTTGCGTTGCGTTGTGACGATGATTTTGGCGGATTGCACACTGACTTCATCATGTTTGACTGCTGATTATCTAATAAGAGTTGCTTAGGAAATGGTAAGTAGGAATTCCTACCAATTCGACCCATATTAAAACCTCAATAGCATGATAGCCATCATCGCCGGCCGCCCCCATCTCCATCGTTCACGGGGAAGGATAAAGGATAAGGTAGCCAGGAAGTGTTGATGCTCGCTCTACTTAACGGAAGGACGACGATTCATCAGACTCTTCCATAGGTGTCGCGGAGTTGGTAGTTTGGAAGGGTATCAGGTCTAGGATTCGCTCCAAGCAAGCGATGCGACCTGTAAAGCATATTTTATTACGTAGTTGTTTAGTTAGTCTTCGAGTGCACGATCACTCGAAAAAGAGATCTTCTTTAGTTTTTGGTTTTTTTTAAACTCTGGGCAGCCGGCTACCGAGAGTATACTATGTTCCCTAAACAAAAGCAATTTGAACTCCACTCGGAGTGACACATTATACAGGCAAAAATAGCGCGAGATGTTATAAATCAAGGAAAGTATTTCTTATTTTCCATATCAGATTTGTGGAATACAAGTATACGAGCGATAATAACGAACACTGAAGGGAAATATAAAGGATTGTTAACCTGATGCACGGGCTTGTTAGCAATAACGGAGCTTGAAATTAGGTTCATAAAAACAGACGCGGCGAATTTTCAATACGTATTGACCCGTGATCATAGATACTAGTCAGATTATTCGTATTGGGGCTATTTTCCGATCAACTATTCATTTTTACGGCAATGTTTTCTCGACTAGATCTGTTCGCACCCTCTCATTCTGCTACTATCGGCAGAAGGCTGATAGCACTCAGTCGTCGCCGGTCTAAGGACCAAATGTCATCAATAGACTTAGACTCGCGTGGAGGCATGAGATAGGAAACTTGTGAGAATTTTGTTATCCCACCGTTTGACGACCAAAAGGGGAAACTAACAAAGCAGTGATCGAAAAAGAATTGACTGCTATTCATTGGTCGATTCAATATTTCAAACCATACCTTTTTGGACGAAAATTCAAAGTCAAAACAGATCACAGGCCTCTAGTATATTTATTTAGCATGAAAAACCAGTCTAATAAATTGACTAGTAGAATGCGCCTTGATTTGGAAGAAATTGAATTTTACATCGAATACATACAGAGAAAACAAAATGTAATTGCAGACGCTCTCTCGCGTATCTGCATAAACTCGGAAGAACTCAAATCTATTCTAGCGATCACGCGAAATATGAAAAGAAAAGAAGTCCTACATAACCATAACTCAGACAAACCTACATGCATAGTGAAGCCTGATCAGTTCAAGATGTATCACGCTTCATCTTCCGAAGAAACTCGAAATTTACCAAAATTAGGATTAAATTTATTACCTACGGCTGATGGAAGTAAAATATACTACTCAGAAGAAATAAAAACAAAAAATTATAAAAAGGACCTTTTATTAGTAAATGGTCTAGAAGACAGGACAAACGAGAATGATGCATTAGTACGTATTTTTACAAAAATCGAAGCGATTTTAAACAAATCTAAAATCGAAAAACTATCCATAACAACGTTGATAAATTTAAACAAATAGCCAACCTTACATTAAAAAAATTGCAAATATTGTTGTTCGAAGACCCAAAGTTATCACAGATCCAAATATGATCTCTGAGATTCTGCAGAAAACTCATAACAACCCCACCGAAGGTCATTTTGGACAACATAGACTTTATAAGAAACTAAAAAGAGACAGACAGATTTTAAAAAATCTATAAGAAACTTTGTGAACAATTGTATGTCGTGTAAAAAAACAAACACCAAAAACAAACACACGAGAAATTTATTAATACAACAACGCCCCACAAACCATTCGAAACTATATCAATCGACACAGTAGGACCATTTCAAAAACAAAAAACAATAGATATGCCATTACCATTCAATGTGACTTTACGAAATATATAACTATTTTTTTAGAGTTGTCCTACTGCAGCTGTAGAGCTAGGTTCTCGAAAGGGCTCCCCGTCAGAATCACATACTACAATTTGCAGACGAGACTGGCAATGTCGGCCACTAAAATAATGCTTTAGGCCAATTGTAGCGGGCCGTGATTCTGAATGTGATATTCATTGTACGGTTCATGTATGTGCTGGCGTAGGGACTCGCGATCGCGTGTATCATCGCGAAGGGCTCGAACATTTGTAGGTTAACGTGCTCGATCGCGTGTGCGTTTGTATGTCGCGTGTGCTAATGTGTATGAACTTCGCGTGTATAAACTCTATTTCATAACCGTGTGCCTTTCGCATATTCGCGTGTGTTCTAGAATGATCGCGCGCGGACCGTGAATCTGATACTTAATTATGTACGGCTCAGATTCCAGAAGAAAGTGGGTTCTTCCATATCATTAGAGTTCCCAGTCATGTCGCCGTAGAACGTGTGATCTAGTGGATGAGCTTCATTTTTTTATTGGTTCAACTGAATGTATGGACCTAAATTGCTAGAATGAAGGCTAAAGATTTCCGGGCGTGACCGATTCATGTTCGCGCGCGTTGGCGGGATCGCGTTTGAGACCGCGTTCGTAACTCTGTAAGTTCGTAACTCCGTAACTAAAACATTCACACAATTTCCGGAGTGTTATCAAGTTTGCGCGATCACGGGCACAGGTGTGCGTAGATGATCGCGAAGGGCTTAAGTGTTCGTATGCTGACGTGTTTATTGCGTGTGTTCGCGTGTATGTGACTTCGCGTGTATAAATTCGATTTTGGAACCATGCGGCCATTCATATATTCGCGGACCGTCATTCTTTTATTTAGTTTTCGGTGTACGGATCACATTCTGACAGGGAGTGAGTTACCCCATATCACTAGAATTCCCAGTCATGTCGCCATGGAACGTTTTGCCTAGTGGATATGGGAGTTATTTTTTTCATAACTTTTCAATTTTATTTTTTTATTAACATGGACCTAGACTGTTGGTACCGAGGATAGAGACTTCCGGACGATCCCGATTCATGATGGTGTGAACGCGGGAGTTTATAAATTGACGCATAAGATCGCGTTGGTAAGTTTATGAGTGCTGAGACGTTCGCTGAGATCTTATCACCGGGGTATAATCATGTTTGCAAGTTCGTGGGCGTAGGTTTCTTGGAAAATCGCGAGGGGCTTAAACGTTTGTACGCTGACGTCATTTTGTAACATATTTACGTGTGTTCTTGAATGGTCGCGCGAACCGTGAGTCTGATATTAAATTTTCAGTGCGCGGTTAGAATTCTGGCAGAGAGTGGGATTCCTTATATCGATAGGGTTCCCGGTCATGTCGCCATGAGACGTGTTGTCTAATAGGTATGAGCGTATTTTCTTAATTGGTCCAGCTGAAAGCATGGACCTAGGCTTCTAGGATTAAGGACGTGACCGATTCGTAATCGCGTGAGCGAGGGCACTTTTGTAGGTTCCCGCTTAAGACCGCATTTGAGAATGAGTGAGTGTTAAAACGTTCACTATCACCATCTTTGCCGACCCAGCTGAAGGCGGGTGTAGGATGGCAGTATAGGACTCGAAAAGAAGAAATAAAAGACAATATATGAGAGACGTAATAGATTAGATAGGTACAAGATACAGCTGAAGTTACGATCATCACATGAAAGACATACAATAGTACCGTAAACCGAGGTGACTTTGATCATCGGGTGACTTTGGTCACTCGAAACATTTTTCGTAGATCGCTTATTAAACCAGAATAATCTAACGAATCATTTTAATTTGAATTGATTTTTACTCTAAACTTATAAAATACTGATCTGTTATGCTTTTTGAGTATATTATTCGGTTTTTGGGTACAAAAACTACAAAAAACCGAAATTTGACTTTACCTTATTTTTACGAAGCTTCGTAAAGTGTCTATTTTTAATAAAACAAATAAATCCCAGATTTTAGCTGGAGTAATAAATTACAAGCGAGTTTTTATTTTCCTTTAAATTGGGATGTGCCAAATTTAGTTTTAAGAGTTTGTTTATTTTAAATACATTTTTTGTAACACTAGTTGGCAATTATTTCCAATTTTTTGACGTTAAAATTCGCAGCATTTTTTTATTGTTCAACATTCCAACGTGTTAAAATGGATGAAACTTTTTGTACATTGATAAAGCATTGAAATAAAACAATTTTAGCAGTTTAAATGACACAAATTATACGAATTTTAATTACTCGAATTTTACAGTACATTGAAATACTTTGAGTAATACCAATTAACATCCATTTAACAATGAGTATATTTCCATAATTAGTTTAATCAAACATTTGAATGAAAAACATTGACATCAATTACTTAATATGGGTGAACATGCAGGTTATCAAAGTCACCCCTAAATACGAAAACGGACTTCAACTTGAAAACATTTTTGGAAAAATAGATGTAAGCGGAAGATTTTAGGTAAAACCATCCAATCTTGTTCTCCATACATCAATACATGGTTTAAAAATATTTAACTTGAAAAAAATGTGTCGCGTCTGAAAAAATGTAATGATTACTTCGAAAAGTGATCAATATCACCCCGGTTTAAGGTACTTCAAACTCTACCAATACTACCAATACTAATAGCCAACCACCACACATAGCACATCCTTTCTCAATTATCTATTTGTTACTGGTTGATTGTTGGTTATGAACGGGTAAATAGAGGAAAGGTATAGAACTGAAAAAAGGCTCATATCAGCCTCCTCGATAAACCACTATCGAGGCGTATTGTAATCAACATCTTGAAGCGGACTTCTTATATAAATAAAATCCTGAGTAGTCATAATGATTGGTGGATTATTAACATGAGAACTAATTAACCTCTAGTAGAACTTGGTGCGAATAGAAACTAAAAAGAGCGAAGGTCCTTATATTTAGATAACTCTATTGAATATATTGTGGCTTGATGATGTTTACAATACCGTCAATCCCCTCAACCTGCGAGAGCGACGAAGAAATAGATATTACATGCATCTAAACTACTTTTAGGTTCTTGGTGATGTGGTTCACGTGGATTGGATTTCTTCAAAAACTACGTGTTTCAGTTTATTAAGTTGATCTAGTTGAGTTGATTGTCATCTCTGTTTCTGAAAACAGCGAATCCGATTCGTTATAGACGATTGTTACTCGCCATCTTCACGAGCCAGAGCGATTTAAGAGATAAAAACACCCACCTTCAATCTGATCAACTCTTATAGATGACAGTCCATTAATCTGAATCGAATGACTCGATCACTATGCTCCAGATCGAATGAGTCCTCGAGCAACCAAACCAGTACGTTTCCCCATTTGAAAGTAGAAACATCCATATCAGCCATCCGCAAAACACTCGATCGAATGATTATTAGTCATGAGATTCAGAGATCAATGAACCAGCACTCGCTTGGATCTACCACTCTTACGAACAAAAAGGGTACGCGCCCTTCAGGCTCATCACCCAAGCCCAGGGTCTTTACGAAATATATTACAATTACACCAATAATAAACAAAGAAGCCGAAACTGTTGCCAGAGCAATAGTAGAACGATTCATGTTAATTTATGGTACAAATATTAAAACAGTTAGGACAGACATGGGACAGAATACAGATATGAATTATTCTACAATATTAGTAAATTATTAAAAATTGACCATAAATTTTCGACCCCCCACCATCCACAGACTATCGGCGCGTTGGATAGAAATCACAAGTGTTTGAACGAATACTTGCGAATTTTCACTAACGAACACAATAGTGACTGGGATGAATTGGTTAACTATTACTCATTTTCATACAATACCACTCCAAATTTAGATCACGGATACACGCCATTTGAACTTGTTTTTGGTAAAGCAGAAAAGATAGATAACCAATTTCTATCAGACTTAATCCAACCAATTTATAATTACGAAGACTATTCAATAGAATTACAATTTAGACTACACACAGCCCACAGAAGAGCCGGAAATTATATAGAAACCATCAAACAAAAGACAATTAGTGAAAAACACAATTATAAACCCTATCGCACTAAAATTAGGAGATCACGTTGCTGTAGTCAACGAAAACAGAAAAAATAGAACAGGTATACAATGGTCCCTACACAATCATTGAAATTTGTAATCCAAATGTAAAAATAACCAATAGTTGAGGCATAGACCAAACTACACCCAGGTTTTTACGCGATTTTTTTTCCGCGTTTTTACGAGGTTTTTACGCTGATTTTCCAATTAACGTGGCTTTTTTTACGAGGATTTTCCAATTAAGGCCCCCGTCGGGCTTCTTTTTCTTCTTATCTGCAGAATTGAGGATATCAATATAATACGCATATACGATACTCATATGAATGTATGCGTGCACGCGAATGAAATGAATGATTTCTTCAACCCGCTTTTTCTCTTGCTTTTCCCATAAAACTACCCAAGTATAGTATACCAATGGATTCGTAAGAATCCGAGGAAACTAATGGTAGCAAGTAAAACTTGATTTGAAAAACTTCATAACAGCGTTTTTCAATTTTCCCGTCGTACGCATTATATCGTCGCTTGTTCTGCGCAGTAGAAAAGTACAGGGTTTGTGCTAAATTAGTACTACCCGAAAGCTTGGTGTAGGGGCTATTTATAAATCATGTGACACTTGTATTGAGGGAGGGACAATGAAAAATTTCAACATTTTGTGAAATTTAGTGGAAAAAAGTAACCTGAAACATACCAAATGTATTTCTACCGAAGAAAAAAATATTGGACATCTTATTCGTGACTAATTTACCAAGGAAATAACCAATAACCCTAAGAAGAGGGAGGGGGTAAATGAAATGAAAATTTGGCGTTACATCATTGATAGTTGCCCTGTTTGTATTTTAGAACTCACAGATAAAGCTTCGTTTGTGAAGAAATCTACTAAAAAGCTTCGATTGCCGATGTCTTTCCAATTGATACTATAAATTTATAAAAAAAATTATTAAATTACTCATACTAGCCACAAGAAGCGCCAAAATATTGCACCCTTATAATAAATCATGATAAAAGAATGATTTCGTTTCGAAAACTACGTACTATATTTCTTTTGAGCTTTATGACTTTATGCTATGAATGTATGCTAGCAATCAGTTTGCTCAAATCAATCTAATGATTATTCACCTCTGGCACATGGGCGGATTTTTCCTAAAACCCTATAGCGTGTTGCCTGTTTTTCATGGGTATTTTTTGCCCAAATTTTTGCACGGTTTTCAAAATACCACGTTTTTTAACATAACGATTCCTTTCAAGTAATAGTTGATAGACCAAAAAGTATTGAATCCACGAATATGAGGTTTGGTTTTTTGAACTATGCGAAATATGATTATATTCAAAATCGTAAAAAATTCTAGTGCCAAATTTCGGTACGTAACTTGAACAGTTATTTCAACGGATATCTAAGTGAAATCCCAACGTTTGGAGCTGAAGAACTACTTCTACTAACACAAAGCGTCTATCTAGGTCGAGACTCGACAGAAAGGACTAGCTATTGGAACCAGCGATTTTCCTATTTCTTACCTCCTGATCAGGGTATATATTATTACCATCTTATTATCATATTATATAGACAAAATGTTAACGAAACTGATTTATACCGCAAGTAATGCACTGGTACTATGAGCCAGTATGTGCAGTTGGACACCGATCAGTAAGTATGGACACCGACCAAGAAAGATCTTTGAAATTAGTAAGATTAGTTATACGGTAGAATAGTATTTTGATCTAAATATTTTCATACTACATAGAACAAGTTGTGTGTCATGAACAGTCCATTACAACTTTATCGTTGAGTTTCAATAATTCACTATCAAAAACAATACCTTGGTACTAACATTATTTTACAGTGCGATTGCAGAGGGAGGGGGTAAATGAAATGAAAATTTTGCGTTACATCATTGATAGTTGCCCTGTTTGTATTTTAGAACTCACAGATAAAGCTTCGTTTGTGAAGAAATCTACTAAAAAGCTTCGATTGCCGATTTCTTTCCAATTGATACTATAAATTTATAAAAAAAATTATTAAATTACTCATACTAGCTACAAGAAGCGCCAAAATATTGCACCCTTATAATAAATCATGATAAAAGAATGATTTCGTTTCGAAAACTACGTACTATATTTCTTTTGAGCTTTATGACTTTATGCTATGAATGTATGCTAGCAATCAGTTTGCTCAAATCAATCTAATGATTATTCACCTCTGGCACATGGGCGGATTTTTCCTAAAACCCTATAGCGTGTTGCCTGTTTTTCATGGGTATTTTTTGCCCAAATTTTTGCACGGTTTTCAAAATACCATGTTTTTTAACATAACGATTCCTTTCAAGTAATAGTTGATAGACTAAAAAGTATTGAATCCACGAATATGAGGTTTGGTTTTTTGAACTATGCGAAATATGATTATATTCAAAATCGTAAAAAATTCTAGTGCCAAGTTTCGGTACGTAACTTGAACAGTTATTTCAACGGATATCTAAGTGAAATCCCAACGTTTGGAGCTGAAGAACTACTTCTACTAACACAAAGCGTCTATCTAGGTCGAGACTCGACAGAAAGGACTAGCTATTGGAACCAGCGATTTTCCTATTTCTTACCTCCTGATCAGGGTATACATTATTACCATCTTATTATCATATTATACAGGGTGTTTGGTTCATGGTTAAGAATCTCTCGGAGGGTGATAGACTGCCATATTTGGAGAAAAAAATTGTTCTACGCATACCATCAAATCTCAACCGTTACAGAGTTATTGAACTTTTTGTGTAAAAAACTTATTTGTCTTAAAATACCTCTAACTTTAAAAGTATACATTGTATTTTAAATGCTTCAGTTCCATTCGAAAGGTGAGAAAATTTCCTATTGAATGGTGTTCTCATATCTGTTAAGTAATTAGTTTTAATTACCTTTTAGCTGTAAAGTAGTTAAAAGTTAGTGTTTTTGAGGAGGTTTTTGCTAATTTTGTCGAAATAATGAAGTATGATTATAGCAATATCCATTATCCAAAAGTTGGGTTTTAGGACGATTCATAATTTGTTCTTGGACGTCATATTTCTATCTCTTCTAATTTCTTTGTAATTTCATTACTATACTTTTCCTGTAACCAACTTGCAAGTGCTTAAAAGACTCTAATCTAAAAAAATATGCTTTATATCGTTATTTACAAGATTTCATTAGAAAGCTGAGATAATGTCCTATCAGTTTAGGTACAAATATCTTTTAGATAAGTGTACTTAATGATGTTTTACTAACGAAATAACTCAAAATTTGTGTTTTTTGGAGAGTTTTTTAATTATTCTAATTATTAATCAACAAAATTTATCGTTACTATTGTTCATTTGATGCCCCTTAATGTTCTCTATAACTTTTTTTAGACACTTTGTCTATATCTCTTTTCATTTTGCTGCTATTTAATAGTTAACATAGCATGAGCTCGCCACAAATGTAGTGGGTTCGAAAACGTTATTTTTGCATATGAAGCGATGTGATAAAAACGATGTTGTGTCGAAACCAAAATAGATAATTGAATGGAGTCAAAGAAAGAACTGTAGAACTTGCTGAGATGCATTATTTCCATGATAATAATGGTGATGTTTATTATTTACTATTTTAGGAAATTAACGAAAATGCTAATAATAGCACTAACTTTAAACTAATTTACTTTTAAAAGAATACTAAATTCACTTAACTGAAAGGTATTAATACATTTTTCACTGTAAAATTTTCCTGGCTTTCGAATAAAAAGAAAAAAAGTACAATAAGTGCCGTAATTTTTCAATTAGAGCTGGTACTAGTGAAAATGAGATAAAAATATCCAAGTTGAATAACCCAAAATCATGAAAATAAGAAAAAGTAAGTGTATCATGTCAAAGAACAAATTAAGCAGTTCATCAAGACTAACAATCTGAATTATTAAAATGATGAGATTAACTATTAGGATTTTCAAGAAATGAACGAAAAATCGTTTGAAATCGTTTAATTTTCAATAAATTACTTTGAAAAAGCTACTTAAACTCATTAGCTGAAACATGTGAGGGCATCAATCAATGCGAAATTTTCTCACCTTTCGAATGGAACTAAAACATTTAAAATACAAAGTTTACTTTTAAAGTTAGAGGTATTTTAAGACAAATAAGTTTTTTACACTAAAAGTTCAATAACTCTGTAACGGTTGAGATTTAATGGTATGTGTAGAACAATTTTTTTGTCCAAATATGACAGTCTATCACCCCCCGAGAGATTCTTAACCATGAACCAAACACCCTGTATAGACAAAATGTTAACGAAACTGATTTATACCGCAAGTAATGCACTGGTACTATGAGCCAGTATGTGCAGTTGGACACCGATCAGTAAGTATGGACACCGACCAAGAAAGATCTCTGAAATTAGTAAGATTAGTTATACGGTAGAATAGTATTTTGATCTAAATATTTTCATACTACATAGAACAAGTTGTGTGTCATGAACAGTCCATTACAACTTTATCGTTGAGTTTCAATAATTCACTATCAAAAACAATACCTTGGTACTAACATTATTTTACAATGCGATTGCAGGGTTAGTATTTCGACCCTACTTATCACTAAGAGTTCCTTCTGGCTGGGGCCCGAGCATACGCCGAGTGACTTCTAAGGTCATCTAAGGCTTTAGCCAACATGTACGTAATTGTAAATGCCCTAGTCTGGCGGTTCAGCCAGACTAGGGCATTTACAATTACGTAAATGTTGTTTTGGGGGTTTTAAAACACAAACAAGCATTCAATTAAATTGAACTTTCCAAAGAAATTTCGAAATTACTTGTTGTTAGTTTTTTGTCCAAAAACAATTAAAAAGTTAGTTGGGAAACTTCACATCCCAAACAATCTATCCATTCAAGTAGTACAAACTTTCTCGGTTGTGGTTCATTAGGAGGTAGATAACAGTCTATTATCTCTCTCTGGACTAAATCAGTCTGAATGCCGTGTCGCTGGAGTCCTGCTCTCACATCGTGGAAGGCAGCAGAAATAGGAGTCCCAAGTTAACCTCTAGCTGAAAACCAAAAGGCTGGAAAGACTAAAATAAGTCAGTAAACGGAGCATAATTGACCTCTCCATCGCTGTGTCAACCGAAGCTCTAACATAATGGATGATTGTATGATTTTGTTGGCTATTTTCGGCAAATTTGAGACTAAGAGAAACGAAAGCAATGAAATTGAAAAACGGATAGGTATTCTAGAGTTCATCAGAACGGAAAACTAGGACTAAGCAGGCTCATATGGGCATGATCGAAAGGAAATGTGCAGAATCCTTTGTCTTTTGCTAAGTAGGAGTTTGGCGTTATAATCATATTAAAACGCCGGCGTCGGCGGTAAAGCATGATGATGAGTTATGTTCAATCAATGACCATGCGGTAGACTTGGGTACAACGCCCAACTCCTACTTAGCAGAAGGCAAAGGTTTCTTCACATTTCCTTTCGATCATGTCCATGTCCATGCTTTCGTTTCTCTTAGCCTTAAATTTGCCGAAAATATCCAATAAAATCGATACAGTAGAACCTTGCGGCAATTAAAACATAGTCACATAATGGATGATTGTTTCTTCGCAAAGGGTGTGGTTTAAAAAGTAGCCATGCCTCTAATTAACACAAATAGGAGAGCATTATCCAACGTTTTCGATAGCTTCTAGTTGTTGTGGACTGTATTTTCATGAAGGATGCTATTATGTTGAAAACTTAGCAAACCCCGTTTTCATTGCATTTAAAAAAATTGCATGACCACTCCTTGTGAAATACCTAGTGCATTCATTTTTACGTATAGTGCACAGGTCTTATATTTGAGATAACAACTTACGATATTTTTGCTGTCAATCTGGTTGTTGACAGCATAGACAAGAAATACGTCTATTGTTCGGTAAATTTGCTACATATTACATCGCGTCTTGATGATTTTAAAAAGGTTGTGTCATATTGTGGTAGAAATTGTTTTTTACTCATAACGGGCAGTGCTCATAATAACATTTGGGACAGCTCTAACAGTAATACTCATCAATTGACTAACGAGTTAATGCCAAACGAGCGCAAATATTCATTATATCATAAAACCTCAGCACTTGGAAACACATTTTTTTTTTGCGATAAATGAGTCTTATTTGATTAGTTAGACTTTTCATCAGATGTCGAAGTGTGTCATAGTCCCGGGTCTACAGGAACCTTGGTGAGGAAGACTTGGTGAGCCATAAAACGTATTTTGCAACATTTGATTTTTGACTTGGATAAAGGCGTCGAATTACATATTTTTTGTCATGATAGCGGCATACGAAGAAAGCTGACCCTCTTTGATTTATGCGTGTGTTTCAAAGCCTACTTTTATAGATTGTGAAACTATAACAAACCAGCATTTGAGTTTATTTTAGCAAGTGTATGATTAGCACTCTCCATGCATGTCAGAAAACTTGTTTCCGTAATTCGAAATTCCATTTTCCAATTCGTGCATCAGATATATTTTGCCAAGAAGGCGTACCCCCGTTATTTTGTCAAAAATTCGAAGTTGTAATCTTGCAATATCATGCAAGATCAAAGCAAAATCGCAGAACAAAAATGCCTTGCCGGACAATACTTGAGATGAGTACAGGTATAGTGATGATTGGAACACTTTGCTGTTGCATTGACGTTCTCTTCAGAGATATTGAGATACTGTCTGAGATATACTGTGAGTCAAGCCGTCAACTGCGAAAATAATGCTCTCCCAATGTAAAATCGAAAGCGGTTTTTCAAACCTTGGTTGTGAAATTATTGAAAAAAAAATCTTCTCGAATTGCCACGCGATGGAAGAAACAATCGTATGTCCGTGATCCGTAGAAAATAAGCTCAAGAAAGCACAAAGTCGAACCTAAAAGCCGAGCCATTGGAACTGATTACTGATGTATGAGGCTCCGCCTGGTCATCATGGTCTGCTGGTGCAAGAAGAAGAGTGTTGTTTGTATCAAGGACAGGGAGGATTCTAAACAAATATTGTTCTAATGACCAAATAACCGGTCAATATAATAACTAATTTGAAAAACCTGTTTTAATCAACCTAGTGGTGCAATCGTTCCTTTCTCATATATCCAAGCTATGATTCCATAACTGGATATGCTCAATAAGTCTGCTACATTCTTATTATGCTTGGTACCTATACGTATTTCGCTTCTAGCATTTGGCATGTAAAATACAAATTCGATTTTTGAAATTTCTGGTATTGTATCCTACATTTGTAACCAAGTTTGTAAAAATCAGTAAGCGTTTGCGGAAAAATAGGTGTTACATAAACTTAAGAACTTGGCATTGGTCATTAGTGATCTAGACCCGCAAATACAAAGAATGTTGCACCCATTTTAATAATCATTACAGTACCTATTTATATGGAAATTTCCTGTGGGATCGCACTCTTCAACCTGTATCTCCGAAAGCGGAAGTCCGTGCAGTAAAAAAATTAACAGCAGCTTGTGGGAGCGCTATACCGTTCGTTTGAAACAAAGTTTTTCCATATCGGTTCAGCCATGTCTTCCTCCTCATACTCACACAAACACACACAATGTATTAGCGACAGTCCGAAGTTACACGGGTCAAGCAGCGTAGCAAAAGCAACGGATGAGGGGAAATAAGAACATGCCCTCGTTGGACAAATGAGAACTCGGTGTCTAGCTTCTTTGCCAGGAACTATCACGTTGATTGCGACAAAGCAATGAGCTCACTGGCTCTAAGTTTCGGATCGATGTGGAACCTCAATGGCTCAACAAATGCAAGAGCCCGCGGGTTAAGAAGAGAGCAGGTACAAGAACACAATCCTTCCCTAAGTAGTATCTACAGAAGGTGTAGATTTAGTCAGTTGATATATTGGGGAAAGAACAGTATGAATCCGACAGTACGACGTACCAAGTCTTTTAAAGATTCCTACTCGAGAGTAAAAAACACAAACATTTTCCGATCTCGACGATCTTTCTCGTAGGTTATATGGTTTACGGTACTCGGACCACCCGAGACATGACTGAAAAGTCGATTTGAAGTGATTGGAAAGCCTTTCTCTATATCAGAATCAAAGAGGGGAGACATAATGCTGCACCAAAGTAATGAGACCCGAAAAAGTTGCGTGTAAGAATCACAGAGGATATGAACATTTCCGGAAACAAATTCAGGACGGCTTTCAAAGCAAATCTAGGACATTTCGGCGCGAATGTAACCACCAAACGAAGCTAGTCGCAGTATAGTTCGAAATATACGCCGGAGGATTTCTTCGAAAATTGGGTTTCTAAACTACAACTGGACTGTAAAATAAAACATTACGGCTAAAACGCAAGTCAGCAAGCTATAGAACAAGGGTTTGACCAAATTCAACAAGTTTGACTTCAAACCGCTACAAGATGGGTTGACCAGCAGCTTGAGCAGAGGCTAATTGCGCATATCAAGGTTTGAATTCGAATTTTCTTTCGAGAGAAATAAAAATCGCGAAACCCATAAGATTTTCTCCTATTAGCGTTTTATTCAAAACCGAACGGATTAGAAGATATTTCAAATTCCAAGCGCTCGATTCCAAATATCTCGGGCTGCACTAGTTTTGTAGCATCTTTGTCTTGTCTTTGTCCTGTCTTTGTCTTGTCTTTGTCTTGTCTTTGTCTTGTCTTTGTCTTGTCTTTGTCTTGTCTTTGTCTTGTCTTTGTCTTGTCTTTGTCTTGTCTTTGTCTTGTCTTTGTCTTGTCTTTGTCTTGTCTTTGTCTTGTCTTTGTCTTGTCTTTGTCTTGTCTTTGTCTTGTCTTTGTCTTGTCTTTGTCTTGTCTTTGTCTTGTCTTTGTCTTGTCTTTGTCTTGTCTTTGTCTTGTCTTTGTCTTGTCTTTGTCTTGTCTTTGTCTTGTCTTTGTCTTGTCTTTGTCTTGTCTTTGTCTTGTCTTTGTCTTGTCTTTGTCTTGTCTTTGTCTTGTCTTTGTCTTGTCTTTGTCTTGTCTTTGTCTTGTCTTTGTCTTGTCTTTGTCTTGTCTTTGTCTTGTCTTGTCTTTGTCTTGTCTTTGTCTTGTCTTTGTCTTGTCTTTGTCTTGTCTTTGTCTTGTCTTTGTCTTGTCTTTGTCTTGTCTTTGTCTTGTCTTTGTCTTGTCTTTGTCTTGTCTTTGTCTTGTCTTTGTCTTGTCTTTGTCTTGTCTTTGTCTTGTCTTTGTCTTGTCTTTGTCTTGTCTTTGTCTTGTCTTTGTCTTGTCTTTGTCTTGTCTTTGTCTTGTCTTTGTCTTGTCTTTGTCTTGTCTTTGTCTTGTCTTTGTCTTGTCTTTGTCTTGTCTTTGTCTTGTCTTTGTCTTGTCTTTGTCTTGTCTTTGTCTTGTCTTTGTCTTGTCTTTGTCTTGTCTTTGTCTTGTCTTTGTCTTGTCTTTGTCTTGTCTTTGTCTTGTCTTTGTCTTGTCTTTGTCTTGTCTTTGTCTTGTCTTTGTCTTGTCTTTGTCTTGTCTTTGTCTTGTCTTTGTCTTGTCTTTGTCTTGTCTTTGTCTTGTCTTTGTCTTGTCTTTGTCTTGTCTTTGTCTTGTCTTTGTCTTGTCTTTGTCTTGTCTTTGTCTTTGTCTTGTCTTTGTCTTGTCTTTGTCTTGTCTTTGTCTTGTCTTTGTCTTGTCTTTGTCTTGTCTTTGTCTTGTCTTTGTCTTGTCTTTGTCTTGTCTTTGTCTTGTCTTTGTCTTGTCTTTGTCTTGTCTTTGTCTTGTCTTTGTCTTGTCTTTGTCTTGTCTTTGTCTTGTCTTTGTCTTGTCTTTGTCTTGTCTTTGTCTTGTCTTTGTCTTGTCTTTGTCTTGTCTTTGTCTTGTCTTTGTCTTGTCTTTGTCTTGTCTTTGTCTTGTCTTTGTCTTGTCTTTGTCTTGTCTTTGTCTTGTCTTTGTCTTGTCTTTGTCTTGTCTTTGTCTTGTCTTTGTCTTGTCTTTGTCTTGTCTTTGTCTTGTCTTTGTCTTGTCTTTGTCTTGTCTTTGTCTTGTCTTTGTCTTGTCTTTGTCTTGTCTTTGTCTTGTCTTTGTCTTGTCTTTGTCTTGTCTTTGTCTTGTCTTTGTCTTGTCTTTGTCTTGTCTTTGTCTTGTCTTTGTCTTGTCTTTGTCTTGTCTTTGTCTTGTCTTTGTCTTGTCTTTGTCTTGTCTTTGTCTTGTCTTTGTCTTGTCTTTGTCTTGTCTTTGTCTTGTCTTTGTCTTGTCTTTGTCTTGTCTTTGTCTTGTCTTTGTCTTGTCTTTGTCTTGTCTTTGTCTTGTCTTTGTCTTGTCTTTGTCTTGTCTTTGTCTTGTCTTTGTCTTGTCTTTGTCTTGTCTTTGTCTTGTCTTTGTCTTGTCTTTGTCTTGTCTTTGTCTTGTCTTTGTCTTGTTTTTGTCTTGTCTTTGTCTTGTCTTTGTCTTGTCTTTGTCTTGTCTTTGTCTTGTCTTTGTCTTGTCTTTGTCTTGTCTTTGTCTTGTCTTTGTCTTGTCTTTGTCTTGTCTTTGTCTTGTCTTTGTCTTGTCTTTGTCTTGTCTTTGTCTTGTCTTTGTCTTGTCTTTGTCTTGTCTTTGTCTTGTCTTTGACTTGTCATGAAAATTTCTTGAAATCACATGCACATGGTGTTATATTTCTCACCTTGCAGTACAGGGTAACAGAATCATTCTGCAAGGTTTCGTAAACAAAAATATTTCTTTCTATAAAAATTAATTTGATCGTCCTCCCAATTTTTTTCTAACCCACCAATTTCCACTGGTGATCATGGAAATTTCTTGAAAACACAAGGAAATAAAATTTTCTTCTTCTGATGGATACAGGATAAGCAAACAAAATCATCCTGCAAGGTTTCCTAAGCAAAAACAATTGTTTCAATGGAAATCAGTTTTATTGTCCTCTGAATTTTTCTAACCCACCAATTTCCACTACATATCATGGAAATTTCTTGAAAAAACATGGCAATAAAATTTTCTTCTTCTAATGGATGCAGGATAAGGAAACAGAATCATTCTGCAAGGATTCTTTCTTTAAAAAACAATTTGATCGTCTCCCATTTTTTCCAATCCACCAATTTCCACTACTTATCACGTAAATTACTTGAAAAAACATGGCAATAAAATTTTCTTCTTCTAATGGATGCAGGATAGGGAAACATAATCTTTCTGCAAGGATTCTTTCTATAAAAATCAATTTGATCGTCCTGTCATTTTCTCCAACCCACCAATTTCCACTAATGATCATGGAAATTTCTTGAAAACACATGGCAATAAAATTTTCTTCTTCTGATGGATACAGGATAGGCCAACACAATCATCCTGCAAGGTTTCCTAAGCAAAAACAATTGTTTCAATGGAAATCAGTTTTATTGTCCTCTGAATTTTTCTAACCCACCAATTTCCACTACTTATCATGGAAATTTCTTGAAAAGCATGGCAATAAAATTTTCTTCTTCTGATGAATGCAGGATAGGGAAACATAATCTTTCTGCAAGGATTCTTTCTATAAAAATCAATTTGATCATCCTCCCATTTTTTCCAACCCACCAATTTCCACTGATGATCATGGAAATTTCATGAAAACACATGGCAATAAAATTTTCTTCTTCTGATGAATGCAGGATAGGGAAACAGAATCATTCTGCAAGGATTCTTTCTATAAAAAACAATTTGATCGTCTCCCATTTTTTCCAATCCACCAATTTCCACTACTGATCACGGAAATTACTTGAAAAAACATGGCAATAAAATTTTCTTCTTCAGATGGATGCAGGATAAGGAAACAGAATCATTCTGCAAAGTTTCGTAAACAGAAATATTTCTTTCTATAAAAATCAATTTTATCGTCCTACCAATTTTTTCCAACCCACCAATTTCCACTAATGATCATGGGAATTTCTTGAAAACACATGGCAATAAGATTTTCTTCTTCTGATGAATGCAGGATAGGGAAACAGAATCATTCTGCAAGGATTCTTTCTATAAAAAACAATTTGATCGTCTCCCATTTTTTCCAATCCACCAATTTCCACTACTGATCACGGAAATTACTTGAAAAAACATGGCAAGAAAATTTTCTTCTTCAGATGGATGCAGGATAAGGAAACAGAATCATTCTGCAAAGTTTCGTAAACAGAAATATTTCTTTCTATAAAAATCAATTTTATCGTCCTACCAATTTTTTCCAACCCACCAATTTCCACTAATGATCATGGGAATTTCTTGAAAACACATGGCAATAAAATTTTCTTCTTCTAATGGATGCAGGATAGGGAAACATAATCTTTCTGCATGGATTCTTTCTATAAAAAACAATTTGATCGTCTCCCATTTTTTCCAATCCACCAATTTCCACTACTGATCACGGAAATTACTTGAAAAAACATGGCAATAAAATTTTCTTCTTCAGATGGATGCAGGATAAGGAAACAGAATCATTCTGCAAGGTTTCGTAAACAGAAATATTTCTTTCTATAAAAATCAATTTTATCATCCTACCAATTTTTTCCAACCCACCAATTTCCACTAATGATCATGGAAATTTCTTGAAAACACATGGCAATAAAATTTTCTTCTTCTGATGGATACAGGATAGGCCAACAAAATCATCCTGCAAGGTTTCCTAAGCAAAAACAATTGTTTCAATGGAAATCAGTTTTATTGTCCTCTGAATTTTTCTAACCCACCAATTTCCACTACTTATCATGGAAATTTCTTGAAAACACATGGCAATAAAATTTTCTTCTTCTAATGGATGCAGGATAGGGAAACATAATCTTTCTGCAAGGATTCTTTCTATAAAAATCAATTTGATCGTCTTCCCATTTTTTCCAACCCACCAATTTCCACTAATGATCATGGAAATTTCTTGAAAACACATGGCAATAAAATTTTCTTCTTCTGATGGATACAGGATAGGCCAACACAATCATCCTGCAAGGTTTCCTAAGCAAAAACAATTGTTTCAATGGAAATCAGTTTTATTGTCCTCTGAATTTTTCTAACCCACCAATTTCCACTACTTATCATGGAAATTTCTTGAAAACACATGGCAATAAAATTTTCTTCTTCTAATGGATGCAGGATAGGGAAACATAATCTTTCTGCAAGGATTCTTTCTATAAAAATCAATTTGATCGTCCTCCCATTTTTTTCCAACCCACCAATTTCCACTGGTGATCATGGAAATTTCTTGAAAACACAAGGCAATAAAATTTTGCAGAATCATTCTGCATGGATTCTTTCTAGTCCTCCCAAATTTTTTCCCACCTTCCTATTTTGGGATATCGCAATAAAAAAGTGTGTGCTCACTAGCGCCGCGTTGAGGGTGATATCCAATTTAATCATTACATCATTAAATAGTCCTTGCCCCAGTAACAATTTTGGGCTGTATGGTGGTTTTATAGCCACTCATACAACCTAGATTGCACTTGTAGCGTGCTATAAGACTTCAATTGTGACTTGGATTACATTCCAGGAAACGTCATTTTCCTAAATTAATAAACTTTACCTAACATGAATTGGAAGTTGTAGTTTCCCTAGCGCCGCCTGATGGGCGAATTCTGTAATTATCTATTCGCCGTCGGGTACCACTCGACTCACTGATGAATATTGCCGAAGACATCACACTTCTCAATAATGTTCTCGAGATTCAGAAATTGAAAAATAACACATGCTCACTAGTGCCGCCTGGTCTATCTATTTCAATTAATTTTGTCCATAATCGCGTAGCTCTTAACTTTCTCTAAATTTTTTCCGAGAACACCATCTCCTCTAAGTTATTAGACGTTTGTGACATACTAAATTCCACATTGTGCTGAAAGCTGGCACGCTCACGTTAAACTTATTCAATGATAGTTGCGTTTACGAGAGGTTAGATTTATTTACTCTATTGTATAGCACCCCTGGCGCTGCAGTTATCAATTAATTGGATATCCAATTGCTCTCAATTATAGGTCTAAGCAAACACAAAACAACTTTACCAAATAAAGTATGGTACTAAATGTTAACTCAGATAAAATATTCGAGCCCCAATTAGTCGAAATCCCATAGGCTAAGTGAATCCTATTAGGTGGGTACCGCACAATACGAATCCACGTAGTAGGAATCAGCGTAGTAGGAGACCCGACTGTATCAAAATTCAGTATGTAGACAACCTTGGAGAACTTTTTTATCATTTGTGGAATTATAAAAAATCCATATTGGAAATTGTAAAACAAAACGATGAAAAATTAATTGCGCAATTCAGAAAAAAATATTATTCCTCGAAGAGCTCAAAATTAACCAAGTTAGTACATTTTTTTCTGTCAGCAGTGCTACCGCCAGTTTCTGGACGTAGTCCTGGTAGCACAATCTTCCTGACCAATATAACTACTAAAGCATTTTCTGTTGATTTGAAAGTGATCGATTTGGATTTCAGATCCTTTGTCAGGTGATCTGCAGGGAGCCATGTTTTCCAACGTTGGACTATTCAAACAAATCCATTCAGTCAATCCTTTAGACGTATTCAGCGAGAATGGGTTAATGGTAGTTCAAACTACGCATATCATTTACAATACACGATTTATCGTATCTTTTCTATAAATCGTTGTAAGTCAATGGAAGTGTAGTAAGTAAATTGATTAGAGAGAGAGCCAAATAAAAGTTTTTCAAAAATTCAACGGAAAAAATGAAATTGATCTAATTATTATTTCCTTATTTCAATGAACTTTAACATTCAATAAAGCGATAAAATATTATCAAGTGATTCATTTTCAATCGTCCTGGTCGGGACTATTGATTGATTCATAAATGAAATACGATACGGCCATTATAAAATATACTTCCAGAAAAACTCAAATTTTCATGGCGTAATAACGCTATGGAAACAAAAAAAAGTTGTTGCTTTCAGCGTGATTTTCGTGATACCTACTCTCGAATCTCAATAAAACAAAAGAAAAAGAAATATTATCAAAACAAATATATTTTTTTGGTTTACAATCTCGCAAAATGCGTTATTTAAAATTTTTTAAATCCAAGTATCAGTATGATAATTATTCCATGAGAATCTGAAGAAACTTTGCTAAGATTTCTTGCATTTCTGAAAACACGAAACAACATCTGTGTTCAAAAATGTTTCAAAGCAGTCAAATCCAGTATAAAAATTAATTATAGGGATCCCAAAAAATCGTTCGTTGGTATTTGTGGAATGTCGAAAATATTTGCTTCAACTGTTATAAATTTCACCAGGTTTTCATCAATGCTGTGTGGAAATCGGTTTCTGAGAAATAAAACCAATCTTACAAAAAATTGTGACATGTGATAATTTATGGAACTTCTAAATAATTTTCAATATGGCTAGCCTCCATTATTGTTTGGAATAAAGCCAAAGATATTTTTAAATATGTGTTATCAATTCAACACAAAACCGTTGATTTCAAACGATCATCGGTTTCAAAATCATCAAATGTCAACATGCAAATTCAAAATAGAAAATGTTTTTCCATTATTTGGCGTATAAAGATAAAATAGCATCGCGGTTTGTTTCAGTCTCGTAAAATAATAAAGAGAATCGAAAGTCATCAAGTGTCAATGAAGAAATTTATTTGAAATCATTTTCAACTATTTCTACATTCAGAATTACTCAAAAACAGTTGTGCTAAAAGCTTTCGATATTTCGAGCTTTCGTAGCACGCCATCTGCATCAACCCAAGGATAACTTTTAGTACATTTGTTTTTCTTTTCGTATCTTTCCACGCTGTTTCGCGTGCGACGGTACACTGCGTATCGCGAGGAAAATTGAAAAACGCTGTTATGAAGTTTTCCAAAACGATTTTTTCTTTGTACCATCAGATTCCTTGGTTTCTAACGAATCCGTACATATGCAACACTTGGGTAGTTTTGTAGGAAATATCGAAGAAACAGCAGGTTAAAAATATTGCTCCACTTTTGCGCACCTATACATACAAATTTTACTTTAGATGTGTCTGTGCGGGTGGAAAAACTGCTTCTAGTAAAATGGAAATTTTTCAATGAAAAGCGGAAAATATGGAAAATCGGAGAAAATCACGTCCTAGAAAAATTGTTTAGCTATGTTGTATTGGAAAAATCAAAATTTTAAACACATGATTGCAAAAACTGTGTGCTTTTTCAACCGGAAAAAGCACACAGTTTTCCGAGTTGGAAAATTTTGAATTTTCCATTTCGGCCAATTCATATTAAAAACAATTATCTAAGTCGTGATTTTTTTCTTTTTTCCAAATTTTGTCATTTTCTTTGAAAATAAAATAAAAAACCGCAAAAAAACACGAAAAATGGCGGATTGCCCGACGGGGGCCTTAACGCGGTTTTTTACGTGGATTTTCCAATTAACGTGGATTTTCCAATTCCAAAAATAGTCCTTTTGAATGCAAAAGACAGACCTTTTTCTGAAAAAAATTTCTAAGTCGTTTTACATGCAAAATTTTTTTTGCATGTTTTTATTTTGCGTGCATTTCGCAATTAACACGGTTTTTACAAAAAAAAACTATTCTAAGTCCTTTTGAATGCATTTCTGGCACCTGCTCGTCAAGACCATTCCGAAAATACCCATATTGATTGGGTTACAGCGAATTTCGCTAAACCGAAAGTCGCCATCCATCTTTGATTTGAAAATGGCATCAAAAATCAATTTCTGGCACCTACTCTTCAAGACCATTCCGGAAATATCCATATTGATTGAGTTATAGCGGATTTCGCCAACTGGAAGTCGCCATCTTTGATTTCAAAATGGCGTCAAAAATCCATTTCTGGCACCTACTCTTCAAGACCATTCCGAATATATCTATATTAGGGTGGGGCATTTTTATATGGAAAAACGTAATCATAACCTCATCAACCGAGCACAGCACTTTTTTGGTTTCATTTGGGGTCCAAACAACTGTGCAAAATTTGGGGTCGATTGGATTTGACCCGGCGTAGCGCATTGCGTTTGAAATTTGTATGGAAATTAGTATGGGAAAACCTACTTTTTTGCATTTTCAATTTTACAGACTACAATTCTTCCTGCAGTATACCAACAATTAGATAGAAGTGTAGTCCAGGGTATGCTGAACAACTTTGCCGAAGGATGCATGGTACTAGAATGTCTCTATAACAAGTTATAGCTGTTCAAAGTTCGATAGATCGAATTAATTGCCAAAAATCTTTTTTTTTTGCCAACACTGCAGGTGTATGACTTTTCATATAGCATACCAAAATAACATCATATACTTTAGATTTACCATATTGGGATGTTTTGATTAATTATTCAAAAGCCTTAGCTCAATTTCATGGGCGCAGGTAGTTTCGCAATAGAGCGTAGTGAGGGGAGAGGGGGGGGGAGGCTTCAACATATAGAAATTCTAACTGCAATATCTGAAATCTTGTCGAGTTGAAATGTTAAGATGTATTATTTTAGAACATTTGCACAATGTCCTATGCATAATAATAACGATGAAACGAAACATACTGTATCCCTCTGAATTGACTTGACATTGACTATATCAATTGAAGTAAAGTCAAATCCCGGGAATACCGACCCATTTTTGGTACCGTAATACCGGTACTGAACAAAAGCCAGTACCGGTATTTTCGGTACTATACAATTTTTTATGACAAATATGTTAATTCTGCAGGGGATCTGTTTCAAAATATCGGTCTGCAAGATAACGTTTAATTATATTTGTCGTAATTTTCAGTCAAATCCCCGGGTGCCAAAACGAACCGGTGGTCTTCCATCATGGTTCCTGTCCTGCTATTTTGCCACTTGATCCGCTGCTTCAGTGCTGGTTCTTCGAGCGATCCGTTTGCCACGCTGTTTGGTAAGGTATTGGAGGAGCCACTTGATCCGCTGCTTCAGTGCTGGTTCTCGAGCGTTTCTAAGCTATCCGTTCGCAACCGCCGTCCAGCAAGGAATTTTGGGAGTCACTGGATCCGATACTTCGGTGCTAGTTCGTGAGTACTTATAGGCGATCCGTTCGCCACGCCGTCCGGTAAGGGATTCGGGGAGTCACTTGACCCGCTGATTCGGTGCTGGTTCTCGAGCGTTTCTAAGCAATCAGTTCGCCACGCCGCACAGTGGCGGCTCTTCAAACAAAAGTCGGACAAAACCTCAAATGTTACCTAATTTGGCTGAAAATCACAATTTAAGCTAATTTTGAGGTGCTCAGCTCATTTTTGATGTCAAAAGTCGTCAAATATTAAATGCATTTTTCCATACAGTGTCATTGAACCTTTCTTATAACTATGATCCCGTTTTCATGTTAGATTTTCCGTTAATGTTCACCAATGTCAACAATATCATAAAAAATGAAGAACACTACTTAAAAACCATTGTTGAACGTGTTGGTTTACTGTAGATTGTCTAACTATTTTACACAAAACACCATGCGTCTCCATATCAGCAACAAAGCTTCAAAATTTGCTTAAAACTTTTTGCGCACCTAGGCGCAGAACGAGACCATGATATTCGAAAAGCAGAGGTAATTTCACATAGAATTTATACTATGTGACCGTTCCGAACTGATTCCGAAATTTGTACAGAATACATTAGTGAACAAAATATTTTTGATCTGACCACCTTAAACATATTTAAACTAAAAAGTCATAGTTCCAAGCAAATTTACCAAATTAATTTTTCTCACTAACCAAGTTATTTCGTTCCTCTACACAATGAAACTAGTTGTGCTAAAATCGGACCAAAATCAAAAGAGCAACATGCATTTGAAGTGAACAGAGCAATGGTGGTTTCGGATATGAAAATCATTAAAAAAAATCCGGACTTTGGTACGTTTAAACTCGTGTTAAAAATCGTGTTCTTATCCAATGATCATAAAATTTTCAATATACATCATTCAATACATGAGAAATTTAGGAAAAATATAATATATCAATATTTCAAAAATAAATTTTTGAGGTTTTGGCCAGCCTCCGGCCACTGTGCGCCGTTCCGTAGGGGATTTGGGGAGCCACTGGATCCGCTGCTGGTTCGTGAGTGCTTCTAGGCGATCCGTTCGCCACGCTGTCCGGTAGGGGATTCGGGGAGCCACTGGATCCGCTGCTTCGGTGCTGGTTCGTGAGTGCTTCTAGGCGATCCGTTCGCCACGCCGTCCGGTAAAAGAATGAGGATTGATTGTCACAGCTTTGCTTTTTTATAGTTGCTTAGTGAAAATTATTAGAAGAAAATTATTATTGTTGCCACGCTACCCAATGTGTACTAAGTGAAGCGAAGAAAATGATTTTGATAGAATGATGGAAAAAGGGTGGTTAATATTGAAAACTATATTTCAAAGGATTTAAAACATTTTTTATAAAACTTAAATAATCTTTTTTTTTAATTTTTTTTTGTCTATAATATCTTAATCTCTACAATACTTCCCTCCTCTACTCTTTAATAATATTATATTTCTAAAACATTCTGGTATTATTTCATTTATGCAATGTGGCAATTGTGCATTGTTTTTCTCGGTTCATAGGAGGTTTCAGTTGTCTTGTTTTATGTTTCTAGCCTTGATTGATGATGTAATTTTTGGTTGACCTGCAACATTAGTTTTTTATATATACTAATATATTGTAATATTTATTCACTTACTTTACTTTATTCAAAAATGCTGTACAGTAACATATCTTTAAACTTGCTTGGTTTCATTTTTGTTCTCTTTGGTCGCTGATTGATTTCTATGTCGTGATCGATTGTGTTCTCAAGGTCGATTCTGATTGGGTCTGTTTCTCCCAATTTTTCTGTTTCCGATTCCATCTCTGTGTCAATCATTTTGTTAGTAGATTCTAGTAAACATTCTGGAACCTTTTTAACATCTTGTACATTGCGAGAGTATTGAACCCCTCTGTCGCTACGAATGATCACTTTTGCTCCGTCTCTTGCAATTATTGAATATCTTTCTGCAGAAAATTCCGGGTCCGATTTCAACTTTTTCTGCTTAGCGACCAAAACGGTATCTCTTACCCGAATATCCGATTCTTTGGCACCCCTTTGACAATCTGCGTATTTCTTGCTTTTCAACTTGGAAACTGCATCTTTCTCCTTAATGTCGGTGCGATCCAACAATTCAGGAGAATTTGTTTCCCAAAGGCACGGAAAAGTTCCACGGAACTTCCAATCAACTAATAATTCGAAGGGTGTAACTCCTAAACGTGACAGCGTCGTACTTTGTTGTGTAGATGTACATAATTGTCCAATGCTTTCCTCCAGTTAATCTTGTCTAACTTGGCCGCTGCTAAGACATGTTTAATACCGATATTCTGCCTTTCAACTGCCCCGTTAGATTGGGCACTCATAGGGATGGACTTTCGTATCTTTATGCCTCTGGCTTCCCATGTTTAGACAAACTTATCGCTCTAAAAAGGAGGCCCATTATCGCTCTGTATTGCCAAGGGATAACCCCACATTTCAAAAATCTTCAACAGAACAGAATTAGTTGAGTCGGCATTGACATGCTGCACATTTCGACTACATGAATGTACCTAAATATAAATATTGGCATCATCAATCTGAGTTTAACTTAATGTTTGTATCACATATATATACCTAGAATAAACATCCACTACCACCAAAAATTCTCCGTGGCCGAAATCTTTGTCAGTGAAAAAGTCTATTTGTAGGATCTCCCATGGTCCTTGTGGCAATTCTCTAGAAGTGAGTGGAAGTGGAGCATTTTTCTTTGACAGTCTTAGGCATGATTCGCATTTGTCTAAATGTTTTTCTACCTCGTTACTCATATCAGGCCACCAGAAATAGTTTCGCAAGATACGTTTCATTGATGAAGCCCCCATATGGCCCTGATGTGCCAGTTCTATTGCTTTCTTCCTTAAATTATGCGGCAAGATTACTCGATCTTCTTTGAAAATCATGACACCTAGCACACGCATATATTTGGCTTGACATTCGTATGCTTGCATACCTGTATTCCATGTGCCAGATTTCAGGGATTCCCGAATTTCTCTCTGAACTTGGTCGATCTCAGCTTCCAATTCTATTTCATTCCAACTTATCTCCATATTTCCCACGTCAAGAGAAAAAAGTGAATGAGCGTCGGAGGAATCATCAAATGATTCAGCTGGTTTATCTTCCATCACCAATCTTGAGAGTGTGTCCGCAATGTTCATGTCGCCCGGGACGCTTTCAACCGTAAAATCATAAGGCTGCAAACGCAGCGCCCATGCTTCTGCTCGCGAAACCGCTCTTTTTCCAATCCGATGAATGCCACCAAATATAAATTCGTTTGACTTCGCATCAGATCTTATCTTGAAGGTTGTGCTCATTAAATAATTGGAGAACTTTTCTACACCCCATACCATGGCTAAGGCCTCTTTTTGAGTATGCGGATACTTTTGTTCTGTGGTAGACAATGCTTTTGAAGCACACGCAATGACCCTTGGTTTAGAACTGCTATCAAATTGTACTAGAACAGCCCCAAGACCGTGCGGCGAAGCATCCACATAGAGTTCGGTTTCATCTGTTTGATTGTAATACCCTAAAGTTTTGATCTTTGTCCAAGCGTTGCATCTTAAGTAATCGAATTCTTGGTCCAACTCCTTGGACCAATAAAAATCTTTCCGCTTTTGCAAGTTCCCTTAATCGCCATGTTTTGTCTGCCCTATGAGGAATAAATCTATCCACGTAATTGATTAATCCCAAGAAGCTTCTTACTTCATCTTGATTTCCAGGTCTCCGGAACTGTTGAATTGCCTTTATTTTCTCATCTTCTATGCTCCAACCACTAGGCAACAAATTGAATCCCAGAAACGTCACTTCTTGTTTCTGCCATAAGCATTTACTTTCATTGATCATGACGTTGTTATCTTCAAGACGTTTCAAAACCTCTGCCAGGTTTTTATCATGCTCATCCTTTGTTGAACCAAACACTAGAATATCATCCTGGTAGTTTACAGTGCCCTTACATCCCGCCAGAATAACAGATTGCATAGTCTCTTGAAAAATATCTGGAGCATTACATAGGCCAAAAGGAAGGCGCCGACATCTGTATAGTGTATCGCCTGAGAAAAAGTTTGTCAAATGTCGACAACGCTTATCTAGCACGATATGGAAAAATGCATTTTTGAGATCTAACGTTGAAAACCATTTTGCCCCATGCAATTCCATTAGTATCGATTCAAATGTAGGCATTTTGAACGGCGTCCTGTAAATGCATTTATTTGGGCCTCTCAAGTCAATGACCAAGCGAATGTCATTCTTTCCTTTTGGTACTACCAGTAACGAGGAACAAAAGGATCTATCCATGTCGTCTGTAACTGGTTCAATAATTCCAGAAGACAAGAGCTCATTGAGCTTTTGTTGTACCAACGTTTTAAAACCTGCTGGGATGTGCGTATATACATTTCTAGAGGGAGGCAAATCCTGATTGTAGTATAGTAGAACTGGCGGAACGTTGAATTTTGGAACTCTTTTGGGGGTGTAGCTGTCACTGCGTTTACTAAGGCGAGCTCACATTGCCAGATATTACCGCACTCACTGATTGGAACTCGTAGTCCCACGTCTAAGAGGCTGTACCTTGCTGCTGTGTTGAAGCTCAGCAACGATCGTGCCTCTTCGATTACGTAGAATTTTTCTAAGAGGATTGGTCTTTCTTTGGAAATATACAGTTTGGCCAAAAACGTTGCTATTACTTTGATTTCCCCTGGTGAAGCACAGGCGCGTAAGGTTTTATCTGACGTTTCGCATACATCATGCAGCTCATTTGCAATAGACTTGTTCAGAAGCATATTGAGCCATATTCGTTTCGCGATAGTATTAACTTGAGCCCCAGAATCTATAAAAAAAGTTACTCGTGCCCCAGCTACATGGCCAACCACATATGCATCTTCCTCTGTCAGTGGATCAAAAACTGGTGCAGCGCATGTTAGCTCGTCTACGTCATTGACATTATGTTTTGTTTGGACCTATAAACGTTCAAACAATCAGTATTGGGTAATATAATGCCCTATATTTAAGCTACCTTATCTCACATTCGCCAGTGAAGTATAATTGGCCCATGCATTAACTTAAACACGATTCCGCAAATGAATCTTTTAATAAGATGACCCTTTATGGACGATATTTTCACTCGATATTCACGTTTCCCATATTTGATCAGGTGAAAATTAAACCATCTGGATAAGGAAATTGTATAAAAGATATAAAAAATGTTTTGCAGTTTGTAATATTTTATTTGTTGAAATTCAAGCTTAATATTCAGATCAAAATTCAATTTGTATGTGAGATAAGATACCTTAAAATTACACTATTCTGGCTGTACAATATCATGTACCATTTCATCGATGTCATCACCATTTTGCGTGATCGCTGCAAGTTTTGGTTTTGGTTCTTCGTCATCCGATCCATGTGAACGCTTTTGTGCAATACCTTGTCGAGACAGAGCTGAGCATGTACGAGCAAGATGACCACGCCGGTTACAATTATGGCATACCTTATCGAGGTTTGGACAATTGGCAGGGCCATGATATATACTAGCACATCTCCAACATGCGCTCTGGGATGACCCTTGAGAGCGAGATAGTCCCCGCTGGAACGGTCCTCTTTCACGCTGAGTTCCCCAGAATCTTGTTCCAGATCCACGCCGGATTTGAACTCGTTGATCTTGCGATAATGCTGCTACTGTTGCAGTGCTTTGACGATTCAGTTTCTGGTATTCATCTTCATTAAAAATCTCCATCTCTCGGTCTCGTACCATAGCAATCAAGCTATTCATGTCACCTTGGTTGACCCAGTTACGTTGTGCCAGAACACGTACACGGCTGTCGCTTGTTCCTTTGAGAATGGTACGGACTGTAGCTTCCATTTCTTCTTCTTTGCCATAGTCACATAGCTTAGCGGCGTTTGCCACTCGTCACACATAGGATACGCTAGATTCCCCTTTGAGTTGTATGGTATTCATCAACTTGCCACGTTGTCCGATGATGTAGGTTCTCGATCCGAAATATCGATCCAATCGAGCAATTGCGTTGGAGAACGGGTGGGTACACTCCTCTGGCATATCATTAGTCGTTGATGTTCCTTGCATTACCTCTAAAAGTTTCGTTCCGGCTTTGATTTTGAAGATGTCCATCTTCGCATGCTCGTCGGTTGCACGGACTAGGTTGAATGAAGCAGTGACAATCTCTTTCCAATGCTCATAAGCCTTCTTATCAAGGTCAGTTTCGCCTTCTGATGGCTTGCATTCCGGAATGTGTACCGATCCCAGAGACATGTGATTCATGGTTGCCAACAGAGACTCGTTTTCCGATACGCGACAAACGTCAAGTGTAGTGTCCATTCTTACTTGTTCACTTGACATACTGTTAACTTCTCTGTCTAGAAGTAACCGATCTTTTTCAGATCTTACCGCATTCAATTCGGTTTTCAGCGCGATCAATTCTTGCATAAGCATCTTTTTTGAAATTCTATTTTTCGATTTCGGTTTCGACCTGCAAACCGTAAAGACAAGCGTTTTTTATTGTTCTTTAAATAAGCAAAATTAAATTGATTCTCAGAAAACTGCCTCGACTACAGTTCCAATTACAGGTTCTAATTACTCTGCCTGGACTAAAAAAAATTTGTATTCAACGGATACTGCCTCGCCTGCAGTCCCAGTATTCTAGACACTCTGCCTCGGCTATCAGAGGTTAATTTCATTCAGCGGATACTGCCTCGACTACAGTATCTTTTTTTTATCGTCGATCAGACTATAGTGAAACTTACCGATTGGGAGTAGACGTGGTTCCGGTACCATCTGCGCCATTGTCGTAATTTTCAGTCAAATCCCCGGGTGCCAAAACAAACTGGTGGTCTTCCATCATGGTTCCTGTCCTGCTATTTTGCCACTTGATCCGCTGCTTCAGTGCTGGTTCTTCGAGCGATCCGTTTGCCACGCTGTTTGGTAAGGTATTGGAGGAGCCACTTGATCCGCTGCTTCAGTGCTGGTTCTCGAGCGTTTCTAAGCTATCCGTTCGCAACCGCCGTCCAGCAAGGAATTTTGGGAGTCACTGGATCCGATACTTCGGTGCTAGTTCGTGAGTACTTATAGGCGATCCGTTCGCCACGCCGTCCGGTGAGGGATTCGGGGAGTCACTTGACCCGCTGATTCGGTGCTGGTTCTCGAGCGTTTCTAAGCAATCAGTTCGCCACGCCGTTCGGTAGGGGATTTGGGGAGCCACTGGATCCGCTGCTGGTTCGTGAGTGCTACTAGGCGATCCGTTCGCCACGCAGTCCGGTAGGGGATTCGGGGAGCCACTGGATCCGCTGCTTCGGTGCTGGTTCGTGAGTGCTTCTAGGCGATCCGTTCGCCACGCCGTCCGGTAAAAGAATGAGGATTGATTGTCACAGCTTTACTTTTTTATAGTTGCTTAGTGAAAATTATTAGAAGAAAATTATTATTGTTGCCACGCTACCCAATGTGTACTAAGTGAAGCGAAGAAAATGATTTTGATAGAATGATGGAAAAAGGGTGGTTAATATTGAAAACTATATTTCAAAGGATTTAAAACATTTTTTTTATAAAACTTAAATAATCTTTTTTTTTAATTCTTTTGTGTCTATAATATCTTAATCTCTACAATATTAATTTGTCTTCTAGATAAATCTTCGAGATAACACCTTTGTGTGGGAATGAAGTGGGGCCATCATCATAATAATTCTAGAAGTTAAAGTTTTATTAGCGACATTCTGATTGGTTTCATTATTCACTGGGTGGCGCATAATAAGACTACGGTCTAAGTCATGTCTGTATTTGGTTTGCTCTTAAACCTTTATCTATAAAAGAACGAACAGCGATTTAGTAGCTAACAGTTTTAGATTTGGTGAACTGCTTCAAATGGGGCGATTTGTAATTATTGGAGATCGGAAAATTCAGCAAAACTCCATAGTTTACAGGAAAGCAAGGAACCTTGATATGCATTAGAGAATAGTAGGAAAACGACATAAAGGTCAGAACCAATTTTCAGAAAAGCAAGTGAGGAAGTGCGATTAACCTGCTCAGATTTACTGCCATTCTCGCTTTGATTTACTGTTGTTAATAGGGTTTCATACATTTACCATCTGTTCAAATCGACGAAAGTCGCACCACTTAGCAGTTATTGATTTCAAAGTGGCCTATATTTCGAAATAAAGGAGGTGCCCTATACGAAAAATATCTTCTATTAAATAAGTCTTGCCATTCCGAAGCAATTAAAAACAATAAACATGTTTTTTGATCAGCACAAATCAATCATCTGAGAAGAAGATCATCAGTTCAAGCATTCAATTTCAGTTTGAAGCTTTTTTCGAATTTTTTAAAAAAAATATTCGAGTACCGGTACTACCGGTACTGAGGGCTTCAGTACCGTAGTACCGGCTCTCGCCAAAAAGGGTCGGCACTGCGAACCCTAGTTGATATGTCAGAGGAATGCATTGATTATATTTCAGTTTAATACGCACTATGATTTGATAGGATGCTCTTTTCGATGTTGTTCGATCACCTGAAGTAAAAATTGCTGTTGAACTGGGGCTCTTGTGGATTGTATAAATGTTGCAAAATAATTCATCTGAACATTTCAATTCAATAAGATTTCAGTTATTTCAGTTGAAATTTCCATATTCAAAAGTCTCCCTCCCTCTCCCCTCACTACGCTCTATTGCGAAACTACCTATGTCCATGAAATTGAGCTAAGGCTTATGATTAATTCATCCAAACATACCAATGTTGTAAATCTAATGTATATGATGTTATTTTGGCATGCTATATGAAATGTCATTGGTACACCCGCAGTGTTGGCAAAAAAATGATTTTTGGCAATTAATTCGATCTATCGAACTTTGAACAGCTATAACTTGTTGTAGAGACATTCTAGCACCATGCATCTTCCGGCAAAGTTGTTCAGCATACCCTGGACTACACTTCTGTCTAATTGTTGGTATACTGCAAGAAGAATTGTTGTCTGTAAAATTGAAAATGCAAAAAAGTAGGTTTTCCCATACTAATTTCCATACAAATTTCAAACGCAATGCGCTACGCCGGGTCAAATCCAATCGACCCCAAATTTTGCACAGTTGTTTGGGACCCCAAATGGAACCAAAAAAGTGCTGTGCTGAAAAAACGATCATTTTGCCCCACCCTAATCTATATTGATTGAGTTAGAGAATTTTGCTAAACCGGAAGTCGCCATCTTTGATTTCAAAATGGCGTTAAAATCAATTTCTGGCACCTACTCGTCAAGACCATTCCGAAAATATCCACATTGAGTTATAGCGAATTTCACTAAACCAGAAGTCGCCATCTTTGATTTCAAAAAGGCATCAAAGATCAATTTCCGGCACCTACTCTTCAAGACCATTCCGAAAATGCTTACTTTGATTGGGTTATAGCGATTTCACTAAACCGGAAGTCGCCATCTTTGATTTCAAAATGGCGTCAAAGGTCAATTTCCGGCACCTACTCTTCAAGACCATTCCGAAAATACCCATTTTGTTGGGGCGTGGGTCGTAAGGAGTCTTGCAGACCCGTCTCTTCCCTCTTACCGAAAATCTTCTAAGTCTTTTGCATTCAAAAGGACTTAGAACATTTATTGCAAAAAACGTGTTAATTGCGAAACTCAACCACCGGCCCGGTAATTCACACACCAACCGATTCAGAAACACCTAACTTAAATATTGGTAATAATTTAATATCTCCGCAATAAAAGTAGACTTTTGGAAATTGGTAAAATTAAAAAGTTCACGAAAAACGGGAAAATTACCATTCGTGAGGCAGATTTCTCAAACAGAGCCGTCATTAGGAGGCACGCCTACCACTCAACCACCGGCGGCGCCGTCATTCATACACCAACCGATTCAGAAACACCTAACTTAAATATTGGTAATAATTTAATATCTCCGCAATAAAAGTAGACTTTTGGAAATTGGTACAGGTAAACTTCGATATAACGTACATCTCGGTTTAAAAATTGTACGTTATATCGAATTGTACGTTATATCGAAGCATGCAAAATGTTCAAAGAATTGTTGTTCATGGTACTTTATTTCGTAGAATTTTGATAACTCGTAACTAATTTTGAAAATCTAACCTACCTAGCAGTGCGAAACAACTTTTCTAATAAGAAAATTATATTGGATCCATAAAAAAGATGCCATAATCAATTTTTTTTGCATATATGAATTAAATTAATTGAAAATATCCTTTTTTATTTTGATTTTAGAGGATTTAACCTTAGGGTCATTCGCCTCTTTGTTGGGTTAGAGAAATCTCTTTAGAAAAATCTCTAACACAATGTGCGGGGTTGGGAATTTAACCCAGGTGAGCTGCGTACAAGGCAATCGAGTTACCAACTACGCTATCTCTATCTCCGAATATTCTCTATTCTGACTCCTTTCCTAATTATTAAATCATTAATTATTATTTTGTCTGGGCTTGTAAAGTGTTTTTAATATTCCCACCGTCTGCGCCTCATACAATAAAATCAATTTATGAACTTTAATCATTAGAATAGAGTATAAAGATCCACTTGTATCCACGATTCAAAAATTTCTGAAGACATATTTCAGTCCGCTAACCGATTTCCTAAATACCCCAAACCGGTCGCGAAACGTGCACAGTCGTCCGTGTAACTACAAATTCTTTTTGTGGCACAGCATGCCGTGGAACTTAAACGTTGTCTTTCGGCCCAGAGAATCAGATTCCGCAGTCCCGAAACCAACCAACAATTATCAATATTATCAATTTTAGTTTTCAGTTAGAACTTAGGGGAGGCCGGGGCTAGTTGGCTGTGTTTTCAGTTTTCATTTTTTACCGCTTTGATGTATCTAGATTTTGCAAAATAGAACACGTCGCATGGAAGGGCAGACTGTTGGCAACATCTCTGAATTTTATTAAAATGTTTGATGCATTGCCTCCATTTTTAGAAACAAAAATATGTGACGCGGAAAAACCACCAACTTACCCCGGCCCTGGGGTAAGTTGGCGGTATGTATAGGTACACCATAAAATAAGCAATCAAATGGAGAATCAAATACTTCATGGGTCCTTTTGGAACGTGCTGAATGTCTTTTCAAGAAAATTGTATATTAATCGACATTTGCTATTATATTTCAGTCTCAACATCGCGGAATATTGACTTTGACGCGTACTCCATATTCAATAGCAAATTTTCGAAATTCTTCAGGTGACTAGCCGAAGTAAATGTTTCCTGCATTGACGAGATGCACAAGAAAAAGATTTTCTTACTTTGGAGTGAACTCCAGAAATAAAAATTTTTGATGACTATTTTTGCATCGTAAATAGTACCGCAAACTTGCCCCGCGAGCAGCGCCGCCATCACCCTAAATAACACAAAGTGTTTAAAATTTAGGAAATTTACTAGGTATGCTCGAAAACACAATATCGCCCACAACTTCCACAATACAAAATGTTTTGCAACCAAAACACGTTGGATAATGGGTTTCACATAACTTGAGGTACATCACGAGAGGCAGTGCTATATGTCTAATAGAAACGGAGAAAAAGGGATTCCGCCAACTTGCCTCGGGCTCCCCTACTGATATTGGGTTATTTATTGAGATAAATGGTTGGTTTCAATAAATCACGATCATACGCAAATGAAATTGAAAAAAATCGCCCTCGTAACCTTCAATGAAGTAGCCAATTCCTAACATGCTCATTAGGAGCCCAATTAGTACGTTTTAAGATTGTGTGTTACATACTGAATTCTTAAAATATGGAATACATGCGTAATTGAAGAGAAATTTGGACCTGAAAAATAAATTTAAAAATATGTACGTTATATCGAGGAAAAATGTACGTTATATCGAATGACGCTATATCGAGGGTACGTTATATCGAGGGTACGTTGTATCGAAGATTACCTGTAAAATTAAAAAGTTCACGAAAAACGGGAAAATTACCATTCGTGAGGCAGATTTCTCAGACAGAGCCGTCATTATGAGGCACCTTAGTGGCTGAATCAAATAAGAAAAAGCATAAATAGAAGCGACGCGTGTCCGTATAAATCATATCATCATCTTATCCCATACGAGCAACATCGTCTCCGGGCGATACAATAAGCGCTATCGATTTTCGGCAACGTTAGCATTTGCACACACTCGCACCTAAGTGACTAAATCATATACGGTTAGTTTATAACTAGAGGTTACGCGTACACGTTTGAATCAGTTTTTGTTCTTATGTCGAACGGGTAAGATCATGGCTGCAGCATCTGGACATTACAATAAGCGGTAGACGCTATGCATTTTCGGCAGCGGTGGCTGAGTACGGATTTTTCGGGTGCCAGCACGGTTCACAGAATGATTTGCAAAGTTGGTGGGTGGGGTTATATTTATGTTTATGCATGCGAGTGCGTTGTAACTTGTTAATCTATGTTTACGGCGCTTTGCAGGTGCGTAGGGTAAATATGTTAGTTTCATATTTCGGTTATATGTTTTTATCAGTAAGGCAGCTGACAACGTGCTTCTGTAGTTATTGTTAAAGAATGTTCAGCAGCGTAGTATTTCATATAGGAGAGTACACTCAGATTTTTTTGCGCGGTATTTTTTCACGCAGATTTAGAAATTTACAGTTTTCATTTACGCGGATTTTGAAATTTACACCGTTTACATTTACGCAGTTTTTGAAATTTACGCGGTTTTCATTTAGGCGGCCTGTATCCCCCGCGTAAAATAACCTGAGTGTAATTGCATCGGAAACAATCACATTCCCAGCATACCATTTTGTTTTCTAATTTCAAACACCTTTGTTTCATACTGCACAAAATGGAAAATTTCAAAACAGAGCTTACTGTCCCAGCAGCAGTTTAAGCGGGTGTTCTTTTTCGATTACAATTCAAGCCATGTCTTACGCGTTACTGGACTTAAAATTGTTTTCCCAGTTTATCCAGTAAGAGTATCTGTCCTGCCCTATGTATTTAAAACACGGTTCTAATAGCTTTTTAGAATTATACAACAAATAGAGCGGTCGTGTACACCAATTTAAATTTTAAAATAAATCTGTTTTAAATTATGAAACAAACCGCTGTACTGGAGATATAATTATGTCAGTCCTATTACCACATAAAACACCTATATAACATAAAACACTGCAGAATTGGTTTAACAATACAATGTTTACACTACAGAGTTATAACACGTTATAATAATTAGCAACAAGAAAAATGTCACTAAGATAGCAACAAAACCCTTTTAACTGGTAGTGCAAACGTTGTATAACAATGTAATTTATCAAATAATTTCATTTGTTCGACCACCAATCGATCAAGAAATACTTGACCTTAAGATTGTTTACCTAAGTTCATTAGTACATTATTGAAAATTTAAATGGAAAATGAAATTTCATATTTCATGGAGAATCTGTATATTTCCGTTGGCGGGCTTCTTCATCACAGTTCTCAATATGGAGCTTTTCTTTTGAATATATTTTCTGGACAGACCATATTTTTACTAGAAGATCAGCCAAATAAGGCCAATCAGCTAGTGAGATACTTGATTAATTGTAATAATAGATATGTGTCGATATGTGTGGTAGATCAAATTCATTTGCACGCTCTTGAAAAAGCTACATTTTTAATGTCGCCCTGGTCGTGTCCTGTACACAACCCTTTAATTTTTTAAGTAGTTTAATATAATGTTGGAAAATTTTGATTTAAGGGGGTATATACGCAGATAACAAAAAATAACTTTGCAAGTTGTTGTCAAAATTGATAGTCATGTATGGAAAGTTTGTAGACAAAATGATTTTATGAAACTTTGTTGAAGTAGCGAAAAGTTATTGGGTGAAATTGTAGTACATGTCGGAATACCCCCTTAAAAGTGTTTTTTTATTGTAACTCTTTTATTTGATTTTTTACATTTTTTCGTTGTTCTAGAAAGCTGTAGATGCTTCAAAACACACCTTTTTGCGGAATAGACCAACTCGCTATATCTTCGTTTTTAGGATGTATGCCTGTTTTTTTGTTTTTTTTGCTAACTTTAAGGGGATATGGTTTGTAGAGTAGCAGGTAGTACCAGCTAAATTATTTTTTTTTTGTTGTTCAGCAAAAAATACCCTATTGATACATATATAAATCATAGGGGGATCCAATGGGATCCTTGGAATAATGTGGGGTAAAATAGACTAGCGTTTCAATAAATTATTTGTATTATGAAGCATGAAAAATAAACTATTATGCGAAATTAATAAACATTTGAAATATTATAGTTCATTTCATATATTCCGACATTCAAAGTTAATTTTTTTGTTATTAACATGCTCTTAAGTCATCAGTGTCCTTCCAATTATCTTCTTCGTCATTGTCTGAACAAGGTGTTAATATAACAGAGTATTTTAAGCACCGAAATACCTTGTTCATCCAATGACGAAGAAGATAATTGACAGGACACTGATGACTTCAAAGTGCCATAACCAATAGTTTTGTCGCAAATATCAATGTCCGGCATTTTTTGATTCCGTCCCAATGTGCGACGGTCTGAAAGTTAAAATGTTTAACACCATTCTTCCAAAAGGGGAGAGGTGTAGTGCATCAGTCAAAAGACGTGCCCTTCATCTTTAAAGTTTATTTCGGTGGCCACAATCATTTGGTGACGCGAACGAAGAAGCAACATCGAGGTTCCACGCATTACCATGAACCGCTCGATAAGCAGTTCGACCGTTTGCGACAAACAAATATTGACCCACCTTTAAATAGTCACGCTGACCTCAGCATACGCGCTCCAGAAGTCTTCTCACTCATTAATTCGAAATTCGATACAGCCCAATCAGTATGAATATTTTCGAAATGGTCTTGACGAGTAGATACCATAAATTGTTTTTTTTGCGCCATTTCGAAATCCAAGATGACGGCTTCCGGTTTAGTGAAATCTCTATAACCCAATCAATATGGGTTTTTTCGGAATGGTCTTGAAGGGAAGGTGCCAGAAATCGATTTTTGACGTCATTTTGAAATGCAAGATGGCGACTTCCGGTTTAACGAAATAACCCAATCAATGTGGGTATTTTCGGAATGATCTTGATAAGTAGGTGCTAGAAATTGATGTTTGATGCCATTTTAAAATCCAAGATGGCGACTTCCGGTTTAGTGCAAATTCTCTACAACCCATGCAATATGGGTACTGTCGGAATAGTCTTGACGAGTAAAAATTTGTTTGACTCCATGGATTTTGAAATCCAAGAGTGCGACTTCCGGTTTAGCAAAATTCGATATAACCCAATTAATATGGGTATTTTCGGAATGGTCTTAAAGAGTAGGAGACATGTTATATGCGGCTGTCGAGGGGGAATGAAAACCTCGATCAGCCCCGGAAAGCTCGTAAGAGGCACACAAAAACTGAAAAAGCTAAGATCCACAACGAAAATTTTCACAAACATAAACTTTATTGATATAGCATCGCCCTTCTTTCTTCGCTTCTCATTCTACTTTACCTCTTCTTCTTTCCTTTGTACAGACTACTAGCTTCTCCTTCAACCCTCTATTTTCTATCTCCTCTCTCGACGGCAACAATGCTCGTCGGAGCTGGCATGCTTAAATCTACCTTACTTGAAATTCTTGTCGAGCCTGCCCGTCGCCTTTGCACGGACGTAGTCACCAAGTGGATGAGATGCTGGAGCGATGTGTGCCACCTTACCACGGACTGGCTGTCAGCCCCTTCGATTTCACACGTTCTGTGCGATTTCACCGCAGACTTTTCGCGTCCGACGCTCGAACTGCACCGCTGGTAACGATCACAATGTACTTTTGTTACTCCCCACCGTGTTGCTGGTCTGCCTGACATCCGTGCTCCAGCAGAGAAATTCCGGAAGCGAACCCCGTGAAAAAACATCCGAGAAAGAAAACTCGGAAACAGAACCCTATCACGATTTCGTTAGCCCTTGCTCACGAAATGATTTTTGTGTGATTTACCTCTTATTGAGGGTCTTTTGTATGCTTCTCCAGCCGACGTTCCCCGGCTTTTAGGAGGAGAGTTCCAACCGTTCTGGGCTAGAGTTTCCACCTGTCAGGTTGCAATCGCTAGTGGCCAATACGTAATTGTAATCACTGTTTGCTTACCGAATTGATTTTTATCGACAGTTTGTCCGGTGCTGTCTTCGGGCCGATGTTTCTAGTCGTATTTCCCCAGCAGGCGACGTTTTATCAGCAACTGGAGCTGGAACTGCTTCGCTCGCTGTATCGGTTTCTCTCGTCCCGAAAACGGCGTGCCCGTTGTAGGCTATGTTCTATTGACCAGCTCCACGTGTGTTTCTTCTCGGGCACGGCCACTGATGCTACTCGCTTTTCCAGAAATTTACCTTCGGCTTTCAGAAGTCCAATCCTGTCCCTTGCGTCACGACAGCTTCTTGCTGCGACTACAAGTTGTTCTAGGCCTTCTGTGGCAGATCCTTGGGCAAACTTTTGCTACCGGTCGTGCCAAAGTGGCGATGTAGTTATCAAATGTTGTTGCTCACTACTGCTGGTATGACTTTGTTTTTTCTCTTTTCAAGGTAGAGAAGTGTTGCTAGTTTTTCAAGCAACGGGCTCACTTCGTGTTTACACTCTAATCAGTTTTCTTGTACTTTATATGTTGCTGATTTATTTTGCTCTATGGGCTATACTATAATACACTGAATCAAAACGTAACAGACAAAGGTTTGTCTGTTACGTTTAGATGTTTGACGCCATTTTGAATTCCAAGATGGCGACTTCCGGGTTAGCCACATTCGCTATAACCCAGTCAAAGAGTGTTTTCGGAATGATCTTAATGAGTAGGTTCCAAAAATTGATTTCTGACGCCATTTTGAAATCCAAGATGGCCATTTCCGATTTAGCGAAATTCGCTATAACCCAATCAATATGGGTATTTTTGGAAGTTGAAGTTGTAAGTTTTAACTAAACAGTTGAATTTACTTGAATTTGAGCAATATGTTTAATTTGAATCAATTCAAACCCCCAACTCACACCACATACGTCTCTTTCTTCTTTCACTTCCATTCTTACGGCTCTCTTCTGGATAAACATATAAAAATATTTTCGCTGGTTTATGATAAGATCTTATATTCGAGGATGTTTTGGATGATTACCCAAATTTATCATGCGGGAATTTCGGTGGAGCAGAAATACCCATATTGATTGGGTTATAGCTAATTGCAGTAAACCAGAAGTAGCCATCTTGGATTTCAACATGACATCAAACATAAATTTCTGCCACCTACTCATTAAGACCATTCCGAGAATATCCATATCGCCTGGGTTACAGCGAATTTCGCTAAACCGGAAGTCGCCATCTTGGAATACAAAATTGCGTCAACAATCAATTTCTGGCACTTACTCGTCAAGACCATTCCGACAATAACCATATTGCATGGGTTGTAGCTAATTTCGCTAAGCCGGAAGTCGCCATCTTGGATTTCAAAATGGCGTCAAACATAAATTTCTCACGGAAAACCGATTCATCACAATTTCAACTAAAAAATTAGTTGAGTTTTTGGTTTCGTCTAGTTAATATTTGGGTGAACTAAGTTTTTGTTGTAAACAATAATTCAACGCTGTTGGTTTGATGCTGTCAGTTTCAGTCTGGACACGAACGTTTCAGCCTAGCACAAAACTTAAAAAACCTACCCGAGCTAAAGCTTGAAACGCTTGTCTCAGCTTGTAACGCTTGTTTTAGTCCACACACAATTGCATATGCCGTTACACTACCTCTTCAGCCAAGACACAAACGACTGGAATTCAACTAATCTCATTGTTGAATAAACTGCTTCATCGTAAAATACAACATAGGATATTTTAAATATTTTGTTTCACCTACCAACGGATGATGGTATGGAATTAAATTATTGAAATACTCCGTTTGTTAGTAATTCACACCTAAATATAATATAGAGTTATGTTTCTCATAATGGTATCTTTATAAACTGTACTCTTAAATAAGACGAAATAGCCAAAGGTAATTAACCCATTCATGCCCATGTTGCTTGTGGACAACGTTTTTAAACAGCTATAACTTTTGATTGAGGAAAGATTTGCTCAGAAAAACAAGTAAAGTTAATAAATATGACTATTACCTTTCATTTGAGCATTAACATATACAAGGATCAGCTCTAGAACAGAAGTTATTGCAATTAGTCTGATTAGATTCCGATGGAGCAGTGCTGCCAGGGACCGTTTGCGTGGATGACGAAAAATGATTTTTTCATATATCTTCGTTATGTTGCAATATTATTGAAAACTGATAAAACTTATCAATTTAGACTATCTTTTACTACGTTTTCCATGCAATTGGACTATTGTAAATGTTCTAGGAGAAATGTATTGAGCATTGGAAGATAAAAATTGAGCAGCTTCTAGCACTGCGAGGGAAGCACCTATATCTATGAAAAAATGCTTTTCGAATTTCTTGACCCCATGGTTTTTTAGGAAAAATAGTTTTGAAACGCTACATGTACTAGAAAAAAGTTGGGCATGAAAGGGTTAAGGATTGTTGGTTATTAATTGAATTTTAGATGAAAGGTATAATTTTTATTTCTTTTCTATTTAGTCAGCCAGCACTACAAAAAAAACTTCATACTTATTCCACATCTAGTAGTCAAGAGATGAAAATTAATTATCATATTGCATATTACTATATAATCGACTAAATCCAAAATAGAATGATTTTGTCAATTTTCGGCAATACTTTCAACTTTCAGTATACATGTATTAAAAAAATGTCAATCAAAATCATCCCTTTATTGAAATGTTTTTAAAGAAAAACTAGGTAAAACCAAAATGAGGTCAGTTGCATTTCTGTTTTTTTTTGTGTCCTGGTTCTGGTAGTTGTGTCCAGGCTGAAACAAGCTTTCCAATCTGAGACAACTACCTACCTGCAACATAGTTGCTGTCGCTGCCTTGATGTATTTCAGTAAGGTAACTACTTTGCTGTCATTTCGTATGATGTGCGTCTTGAATCAAAATCAATAATAATTTTCAATAACTATTATTTGAGAATCTCGCAAAATTAAGAGAACATTCAGTTACGTTTTTCATTGTTCTGTTGAAATCAACTAATTAGGTAAACAAGAATTTGTTTTGTTATTTTCTTCGTCGAATGGTTTTCAGTGCTGATACCTACTCGTCAAGACCATTCCGAAAATACCCATATTGATTGGGGTGTAGCGAATTTCGCTAAAACGGAAGTCGTCATCTTGTACTTCAAAATGGCGTCAAAAATCAATTTCTGGCACCTACTCGATAAGACCATTCCGAAAATATACATATTGTTGAGGTGCGGGAGTCAAGACCCGTCTCTTCCATCTTTCCGAAAAGTCTCTTGCATTCAAAAGAATATTTTTTGTAAAAACCGTGTTAATTGCAAAATTCGTGTAATAAGAAACTTCCAAAAATATTATAAATCTTTTGCTGATAGTTTTTTTTACGCGGATTTTCGAATTAACGCGGTTTTTACGCAAATTTTCGAATTAACGCTGTTTTTACGCGGATTTTCCAATTACCGCGGTTTTTTTTACGCGGTACGTATCCCCGCGTAAAAAAATAGGGTGTAATAAGCATTTTATGTAAGACTTTATGCGAAAATTTAAGATGACCATTTTCATTGATATCTGCCCTGTAGAACCAGTTCTGGTTTAAAAAATATACAAAATGGTAACTTTTCGGATCGGAAAAAAATCACGAAGAATTTATATCTCACGACAATTTCATTGCTACTTAGTTCATTAAAATCGGTCAATTAAGACACCAGTAGTATTTTTTTGAAAATAAACGACTAAAAACTTCAAATGTCAATATTATGGTCAAAAATTTTTTTTCTCAAGATTTGGTTTTGCAATACTAAACACTACCAAAAAAATAGATCTTCCGAAATATTGGATTTAAACATTGTGCCGAACATACATTTTCGGTATCTAGAAACTTTTTCGTTAAGAATACACATCTTGCATGTTTTTTTATCGTCTTGAAAGTTTGTTATTTTGAATTCATACCATAAAAATGGTAACTTACCATATCGTGTACACATGCAAACGGTGCTGAGTGACTCAGTTGTGTCTTCGAAACTGAGACTCGGTTGAGGTTTTGGTTTCGTTTACCGTGTGAAAGAAATCAGAACCGCACACGGTGTGCACCATTCGTTTATACGTGTTGAGATTTTGAGAACCGTACCGGTGCATGTGAGCACCGATTGGTTTTCTTACCCATCTCTGCTGAGCATCCCACAATTTTGTAGGTGTGTGTTCAGAATAATGCCTCTATTTTCCAACATTTGCTCTTTAGGTATAAAAAATGCTCTTCAAGCAAGTAGAGAACCTATCAAATTTTTGCTCGAGCTATGCGAAAATCCGAACTGCTGGCTCCCCCAAGTTAGCTCCCTCGCCAATAGTGTATATATCAACTGTTATCAACGTAATAAGTGTTTCAGGAAAGTCAAGAGGTCTGGAAGTCGAAAACCGGAAGCCGCAACGACGACAAAATGGTTTGTAACAGTTCCTTCCAAGCGGAACACCAACCGCTCCCTCCGAATATCACAAACAATCTGAGAATGTCGTGGAGTTCTGTATGAAATATCTGGTTTGACAGTTTTTCTGTACGTATGGTTTGAAAGGCGGCATTTTCATTAGAATAGGGACCGTCAATCAGAAACGTCGTCATTAATAACGCATTAAATAAGAAACTTTCATCCTAGTCACTATATAGAAAGTCCATAAATAAACATTGCTTAACTTCAAAAGTGTATTAAATTAAAATTAAAATTCAAAAGAACTTATGGTCAAAAGAAGCGTAACTCTTATAAAATGTATTCAAATGAAAAATAATCAGTACCAACAGTGCAACGTAACACTTTCAAAATGGTCCCACCTTTTGAACCAGATTACCCTGTTTGACATAAAGCCATTTGACATAGTATCGCTTGACATAAGACATTATTTGGTAGTCATTTGACATAATAATCGTGTACTATAAGTGCCATTTTGGATACAACATGAAAATACTCATGTTTAAGTAAACCGATCAATCGGGCGCATCGTACGTTTACGTACGAAATATTTCCAATACAAAAGAAAGATAAATTCTCTAAAACCCCACCAAGCCCTGTATCAAATTGTGCATTCACTTCGATTTTAATACAGATTCAAAAAAACTCGAACGATGGAATTAACTCCTATGTTTGAGTAAACCGGACAAACGAAGTGATCACAAGTGAGAGGGCAAGACATATTTGGCATACAGATTCAAAGAATTGTCAATGTTTGAAAGAAGGATCCCTATTTTTGAGTAAATTGGGTATACGAATGGATGACCATCCTTATTCTTGTTTACGACGAATGCGGGATTCGTTCGAAAGCGATTCGAACAAATAGAAAGCCCATTTGATTTTGCTGTCGTAAACGGGAATACAAACCACTTTCGAATGAATCTCGCGTTCGTCGTAAACAAGAATAAGACTGGACAAGTTTGCTTGCGAGGGGCCACCGCTTTCGACGGCTCAACCTAAGCAGCTTTACACCGCATCAGTTCCTTGAATTAGGTAATGCGCAGTGTTGGTTTCACCACGTGATCTTAGTTACTAATATGTTAAAATCCACCAACTAACTCCAACTTTTACACCGCATCAGTTCCTTGAATTAGGTGATGCGCAAAGTTTTGGCTTCACCACGTGATCTTAGTTACTAATATGTTAAAATCCACCAACTAACTCACTGTTTCATACTTTTTATCTTACGAAGGGGGGTCATCGCTGCCAATGGTAGTTGCCAAATGGCTCTCAAAAACACACCTGTACTAAATTATGAAATTTGTCCTACATGTATGTTTATACTACTAAAATAATGTAGCTACTATTGTATATTGATGCTAGCAGTGCACTCTTCGAGCGACGCAAAATAGTCAACATTCTGAATACGATGATTGATTTTCATCAGGATTTTTCCCATTTCAATGCAATATGGGTACTTGCACATCTTGCCAAAAAATTCTGGGCAATAGTTTTATCTGGGGAATGAACTTCTGGGCATTGATTTATTCTGGGTAATGCTTTTCTGGGAAACAGTACATTCTGGAATATTGCTTTCTAGGAATTGGTGCTTTCGAGGCAATGATTTGTATCAACACAGTTCACAGGGAACAGTTCTTTCTGGGGAAAAAAACTTCGATGTTTAAGTTTCTGGGGAATGGATTTCGATGGAAAGTCGTAGAACCGTTGTCACATAGCTTCGCGAAGCTCATGAAGGATTCTTGGTGAATGAATGAAACGTATTACTTATTTTTTCACTGTATTTTTTGCTGACCGAGCATTGTTGTTGATAGTTTCATGATACCCTACAAGGAATTTGATCTACCGAAGTTCTTTGCGGCTCAGTTGTTAGCGATGCATTGCTGCAAATTTTGAAAAATATTGATTATCAGCTATTCTAAAAACGGTAGATGGTTTTCCGATTATTTATTATGTTGTGCGAATAAAACTGCGTAATGAAAATTTTATGTAAACCACGAACCATTCGAGAAGAGCTTCGCGAGCGAATCCATCCGCTTTGGGAAATGATAAGCAACTGATGTGCTTCTTCGTTGGTAGTTATAGCTTTGGCACGCGCATACGTTTCCGAGCTCTCGAACGAACCAGATCGTTTTCTTGTGCAGTGCATAGAGGGAATCTTTGTTCGCCGGTGCCTAGGCTGGTAAAGTGAATAGTGGAATAGCCGGACACGCCGCAATATAAGCTAAGTATTTTTATCTCATTTCCCTTTCCCCCGATCGATCGCTACTTCTTAGGTTCCTTTCCCCTGAATATAAGTTTCATCTCTCGTTTACATCACGTGCTATCCTCGTGCCTAAATGGCCGAGGGCGAAGTAACATTGGATGGGAATGATAGTCCCATGGATTTACCGGATAAACCGTGAATTACTCGCTCCCCTGATTCCCCCAGTCATCCTCGCATTAAAACATACCCACCCAGTTCAAATGGACGCTGGGTAGTCTATTTCCGGCCCATCACGAAATCGCTTAATATTTTAGAGATCTCATGGGAGCTGGTTGCCAACCACCCGGTCGTAGCTCAGATAAGACGTGTTCGAGTGAATATGATACGCATTTTAGTGAATTACCTCGACCAGGCAAACCAGATCGCTCGCTGCGAGCGTTTTACGAATCAATAGACCTTTCTCGTCCGACCTAACCCCCTTTTTTCTTATTTTTATTCAAAAGACTACACATTTTTAAGAATATTTCCGCTGAAATGAGACGTTTTAGAGCTATGGTGATTTTTTAATGATTTTTTTAAATTTGAAAAATGCAAGAATGTTGAGTATTTTTTTCACCTTTGCAAGAATGGTGGGACTCAAAATATGTGTTTGGGCAGCACTGTTTTGTATATTTTTGCTTGGCTTCCTGGCAACGCGGCAAATGAAGTGGTGAGTCGCGGTACAAAGTTCATTGGTTATGTAAACAAACTAAAGTGAACCTCTCGGTGGAGAACTTTGCATGGTAATGTTTAACCTCACTTTTTTGACAGTTCAAAGAGATTGTTCACATGATCTTGGAATTTTTGTTGATTCGATCATAGTATGAGAAACTTGATTTGGTTCGCTGCCAAATGTTAACACTTTCCCAACAAGGTCGCTCAGCTGTATTTTTTAATTGATGTCGGCATCATACATTGTTCCGTTAAATTTAACATTTTTACTTTTCTTGTACATGATTCATTGAAGATGCAAGGAATTTCTAGCCAAACATTTGAAAAAGGCCTACTGCCAAATGCAAACAAATCGAATTTTGATGTTCTCTATTAAAATCCTGGGGCAGAACCTGTGGACAGATGTTTTCTTTTTTCTGTTCATTTTATCTCTTGTCTTGCATAGCCACTCTTTCTTCCTTACATATTTTAAATGGACTTGCTACATTTGACAGTCCCCCCTGACTGCATTTGACGGTTCCCTTTGGCTGCATTTGACAGCTCCCCTGGCTACAATTGACATTAGGTATTTTCGTATCCACACGTTCCGTCCCAGTTAAAAACTATCTATCTGGCCATGTACATAAACCTAACGCAACAATGGATTATGAAGAATTTTGATAATGATTTTATAACAAATTATAAAAGAGCCCGGCTGATATAAAAGTCCTAACTAGCAATACACTTATTATAAAATAATTATAAAGGATTATTGTAACTGATTCCAAAAGGATTATAAAGGCAGTGAAATACGTACTCAATGAATCAAGGGGTGTGGTCTGATGTAAACAATATGCGCAATCAAACTAAATAAAACAGTATTCAATTTTTAAATAGAATTATAATGAATTCGACCACAACTTCTTTTGCCTTTTTCTCATTTTCAAATGTTTAGGTAGAATTTAGATTATTTTATCGTTGTTGCGATCAATTTCGTTTGGTTTGTTTTGTTCACAATGTTCACGCAGAGCATTTTGGTGATCTATGGCAATTGATGACCTTTACACCCCATACTAGGTCCGCTCCTGTTGCAGCTGTTTCGCCCTGTCCGGCACCGAGTCAACCGATGGTCCAACCTGCGCCGCACTCGTCTGGCGCTATGTCAATGGCAGGGACTTGGATTAAAGGCCAAAATTTCAGCTACGGTTGGTGGTGTTGCTGCAATCGGTTTACCTTCGGCCACGTTGGACATTCGGCTAACGGGAATATTCAGCGATTCCGATTCGAAGGAAGCAGCGCCAGTAGCAGACTGCTTCGGTTCAGCAATACGCTCCGGTATCGGACGAAGCTAACACTCCGGCAGGACGAAGGTTTCAACGAGGGGCTCAGGCATAAGTAGCAGAGTCCTTGCACTTACTGCTTGTCGAGTGAACAATTCCGACGAAACCACTGCTGCTCTCGCCAAGATTGATCACCGTAATAAGTGCGACGTCAGCGGTATAGTGCCAGGAATAGTCGAGAAGAGTGCCAGGACTGACTTGCCGAGAGCTACAAGATTAAATAGCAGGGCGTTTTTAAAGTGACCATAGTATAATGTAGAGGCTTTAGGCAGATGATTAATTCAGCAGAATAAGATAGCAAAATTACCCAAAACATAAGAGCTGGCTGCCGCAGTGAATCCACACACATCATCACCTACAGAGGCAAGCAATATTGGAACGCAGTGAAATTCCTCACAATGAATTGATCTCGTTAGATAAAATTCCAGGAAGTACAATTTTCATAGCATAATTTAGTCGACAGAAATTGTAGTCCTCAGTCGAGAGAGAGAGAGAGAGAGAGAGAGACTGATAGAGTAGCAGCAGCTAGGAATTTTCTTTCGAAAGCTAGCAGCGGTTTCGCGTATCCTGCGCTAAGTAGAGAGCGTTAAGACAGATCTCCGAAACATGTCAAGTGCAATCAGATGAGAAAAAACGTCGCATCTATGACCAGTACGACAAGGACGGTCTGCTGACCAACGGTTCCGTTCGGTACCACCATAACACACGGCACCGGCGACACATATATATTCACAACATACTAATTACTTATCCTTCCGAAAAAGTATATATATTGACTATGCAATTTATCATTCGCTGCCTAGTTATTTCCTGCCAATTTGAACAAGACAGCAGTTGCAGAAAGCTTTATTGCGGTGCAAAAATGATGGCAACTCGGGATATAATATAAATTTACATATAATTTCTCCTCCCTGATATTTTTCCAGAATGTATAATGCTCTGCATTCTTATCACTCCTATCAAATCCTTCTTACTCCTTATCGTCAGTGCCGAGCACTGTTTTGCATTTACCGGCTAAATCAACGACAATGCGATAATCGTCAATCGACGAAACTTTTGCTGTAATGGAACTTGAACACGAATAATAAATAATTGTTCCATTCGAAACCGATAACCTTGTTGTCCTCATGTTTGCAGCTATCATACGCTGGTAGGCATTCTGACCAATGGAAACGTTTTTCGGTATGGGCATTGAACGATCATTTCAACAACTTATCATCGACCGAATTCGTTACCTATAAAGTTCAGGTAAACTTCACCACCTAAAAATGAGTAATAAATCGGATCATCTTGTTAGGACTTAACCCACGAGCAAACAAACAAATGTGTACAAATCCTTATCCATCATCCAGAAAGCAATCGTTTTATAGCCCAATGCTTGATCTTACGATTCAGCATATGCCACCGGGTTTTGCATCCAGCGCCGATTGGTCAATGTATGAACCAGGTGACATTACACATCTCGAAACGAAAGGTTTATTGTATTCAAGCTTGTGTGAAAAGGTCGATTCGAATTGGTTGCATAATGTGGCACCAGGTTCCCATTGTTCCAATCCTCATCCCTCTTGAGTTGATAGTCTTTCAAAGAGCATCGAAAGTATTCAAGCAATGTAAATTTTAAAAGTCCATGTAAACAAGTCTTAGGTAAACAAGCACACTGAACTGTCAGAAAAGTGAGGTTATACATTTTCATGCAATGCTCTATGTTTTTGACAGGTATATGAATGAATCATTTCAGCATCAGTGATGCCAGGTCTATTTAAACAATAGCCTGCAGTGAAAATATAAAAGTCTGCAGATTGCTACAAAAATCTTCAATAAATTTGACCTAGAAATGTAGTAGGGTGGGTGCTCCTATAGTTGAGGTGTACCAATAGTTGCAGTAGTGGGTTATACGCCTAACTAAGATACCAACCATCAACAAATATTTTTTTATCGATTCATCGCACTAAAATTATGCGACAATAAAACTGTTATCCTTGAAATTTGCTCAAATAACTATTGAAAAAAATTATTTTCTTAGAATTTTGAGCTCCCTTGCACCTATAGTTGATGTAGTGTACCTATAGTTGCAAGTCCCATAAGAAAGCAATGGGATTTGCAACAATAGGAACCGAAATTAGCGATTGCACCACTATTGGTACATGTGTTCCTATAGTGGTACAAGCGGTTTTGAATACATAAATTGGTTACTAAGCCATCTTTATATTTTTCCTATGAAGTAGTGACTGAAAGCTTTCGTTTAATGTAATTACATTGCCCATAGGTCTATTAATCGATTTTTTATCAAAAGTTTTCCTTAAGCATGCGACTATTGGTACATCCACCCTATGTATATATTTTAAATGATCAAAAATGTTGAAGGCTTGTGTATAAATTGGCTGGCTTTGTTCTGATAAATATTTGTAATCTGCAAAACATCTGCAGTGAAAATGCAAAATCTGCAGATTTACTAATATATATGCAGATCTGGCATCCTTTTAGTATTCCCCATAGGAAATTCATCCAAATGGTGTAAAAATACGGGGAAACAAGGCAAGATAGGTATTCAGAATATGGGGTTAAATGAGCAGCTTGCACTATTTTTGATTTTTTCAATAGTTAGAGGTACCAAATCATCGCGGCAATCGGCAGTAACGAATTGGGGAATAAAAAGGAAGCATCCTATCATATAAAATTTTTTGACGAGAAAGGTCTATTCAGGGTGTATGTGCCTTGTAGGGCAGTGGAGATCGATGGGGTCGTCGCCGAACCGGGTCTGAAGTGCGAAGACCTGTTGAAGTACGGGGTTGGCGGCTTTAAGGACACTTCACTGCAACAGATGAAGATTCTGGAATGCAAGCAATTGTATTCAGCAAAAACTGAGGATAATAAGACAAATTATTCTCTGTCAGACTCGCTTCGGGTGACTTTCGTCTACCTGTTCGCCTGTTTGTATCGCGGGTAATGAACTGCGGCAATTGCAAACAGCTGGGCCACACAGCCACCTATTGTTGCAATAAGAGAAGGTGCGGCAAAAGCGAGGGAGAGCATCTCGGTATCCTGCGCTAAGTAGACGCTTGCGGTAGAGAAACTGAAGTGTATTTACTGCGGGGGCCTTGCGCATGATCTTAAATCATGCCCCGCGTACAAACAGCGCGGGGATAAAATTAAGCGCTCCCTTCAGGAACGCTCAAAGCGCGCTTATTAATCGTTTCGGTTGTTAATCGATAATTAATCGTCATCGTCGATAACGTTAACCACCCGTCAACGTCATCGGAAACTCCGTTAACGATAACGTATCGTCGCCTTCATCGTCATCGTCGATAATTGTATCTTCGTTTTCATCGTCATCGTCGGTTCATCGGTTATCGCGATACATTTTGCGTTACTTTCCCGTTTATTGGGGTTGAAGTTGATGCGGTTAACTTTCAATTGTTTCGAAATAAATACCTATTGAAGGACATGTTGGCAGTCGAAAATCAATAGTTTTGGACATTTTCTATGCACGGGGGGGTGTTCCGACGATGTGTCAAAATGGAATTTTTTGTCAACTTTTCGGGAGTTTTATATTGAAGGGAAAGTTATTGGCAGTTGACAATCAATAGTTTCGGACATTTTCAATACACAGGGGGTTCGACTATGTGTCAAAATGGATCTTTTCAACTTTTAAGGAAAGTTTGTTATATTGAAGAAGTTATTGGTAAGTGAAAATCAATAGTTTTGGGCATTTTCAATGTACCGTCGGTGCATCAAAATAGAATTTTTTTCAACTTTTCGCGAACTTTTTATATTGAAGGGCAGGTTGTTGGCAGTTGAAAATTGATAGTTTTTGACATTTTCAATTCACACGAGGATCCAAATTGGCAAAAAGGTAAAAGAAATTCTTTGATCCACGAAAAACATTTTTAGTTATAGTATCTTCAGCAAAGTTTATTTATATTTTTTTGCATTTAAAAAGTATTGGTTGGGTGATTAATCCCTCTAAAGCTGAGAAGAAAGTTTTTGCTTATGTTTATGAAAATTAAAAAAACTTTCTTTGGCAAAGTTGTTGAGAATATCTTAAGTATTAACTTCGCTGAAGAGACTATGTGTCCATCTATCGAATTTAATTTACATTTGTGGAGATTTCTTTGATATACCCCTGAAAATTGCTTTTTTCAAAATACTTTTTCTGGTAATTTTGTAGAATTTCAAAATGTGCCAAGATGTTGTTCAGCATAAGAAAATACAGAATTTTTGTAATGTAAGTTTATTTGTATATCTTACAACTTAGAAGTTATCGAATGTTTTAGTGTCCAAAAAGCAATATTTTGGTACGGAAGCCACAAATTTCCGCAGACGAATACCAATACGAATCTGTAAAACAAACACTATCAAAATCGTTTGGTGGGCTCTAGCTTACGTTCAAGTCAAATTCGAGTAAATTCCTTCTTTAGCATATTTTTCTTATCTTAGAGATGCAAAATATACAAAAATAATAATACTGTACTGTAAGACATCTTTAAGGGAATTTTTTGCTAAATGATCAGAACGGGTCATGAGGCTTTGTCGAGGAACTAAAGAAAAATATTTTAACCGCTCCGGTTTATTAAAAAGAAAGAAAAAAATAAATTAGTCCAGGTGTTTGCGTTTCGACTTCCGTCTCTTCAGAACCAGAAAAAATATGTGCCGATTTTGTCAATGTCATCATTTTATCAGCCTATAATTCGCCAAGGGGCTGATAAAAACCTTCACTGTATTCAAAAAACGAATAAAACTCTATTATGAGGCCGTACATAAATTAAACTACCTAATTAAGGGTAAACAAAGGAAGCATGAAGCATCTTGTTACATAGTGGAGAGAAGAAACGGAGGAGAGGGCTAAAAGCTTCCTAACTAGAAAAGGAAATCAAACGTTGGAAATATGTATGTATATTCTCCTTTTTAAAATCCGAAATCTTCTGGTTTAAATTAAAATTATAATAAAATCTGTTAATCACCACAGACTTAAATGTGTAGTGTAATTTGTGAATGGCCTCATAATAGTGGTTTAGTAGTTTTTTCAATATATGTTTTTGCGTGCTAAAAATTACTAATTGCACAATAGCTCAAAATTTGTTTTCTTCATGGTCAAAACAATTTTGGTCACCTTTTTGCCGCTTGGAAACACTGTGCACCTGGGACTCTTCTGTGCACCAACTTACTCGAAAAGTTGAAAAAAATTCAATTTTGACACATCGTCGGACCCTTCTGCCTATTGAAATGTCCATCATGAATTATTGATTTTCAATTGCCAACAACTTTCCCTTCAACATAATACATTTTCCCGAAAAGTTGAAATAATTTCATTTTGACGCATCGTCAGACCCCGCTGTGCATAGAAAATGTCCAAAACTATTGATTTTCAACTGCCAACAACATGTCCTTCAGTAGGTATTTAATTCTAAACAATTGAAAGTTAACCGCATCAACTTCAACTGCAATAAACGGGAAAGTAACGCAAAATGTATCGCGATAACCGATGAACCGACGATGACGATGAAAGCGACGATACAATTATCGACGATGACGATGAAGGCGACGATAAATTATCGTTAACTGAGTTTCCGATGACGATACATTATCGTTAACGAGTAACGCCGATAAATTATCGTGAAAAATGTATCGCATTAACAACCCTGCTGACGACCCACAAGAGGGAACATCTTTTGTTAACCCAGGGAGAATCCAGGAAGAGAAGAAATCTAGCCTCCCCTAGATCGCCCCGTAAGGGTGCCAAGGTGTCGTCCCCTCAAAGTGAGCCAACTACAATCAATAAATCCAACGGAAGTGATGCACTAAAGCCGAAGCAATTTGCTACAGGAGTTGGAAATTTTAATTCAAACAAGGAGGGAAACCAAAAGCCCCAAGTGTCCCCTTTTTCAAACAGATACTCAATCCAGTAAAGGACTAATGAAATTTTCACAGCTTTCAATGTTACTGATCCTCTTAAAAGCATTCTGATACATTTTCTCCCTATGGTGCAAACATTTTTGAAACAGTTGACTACTAAATGGCTCCTCCTTGCAGCGATCGTATCCTTCGATGGCTAAGTCATCAAATGAGATCACTGATTCGATCACTGCCCTACAGTGGAATTGCAGAAGTATCCTCCCAAAAATCGATTCCTTTAAATTTTTACTAAACTGTTTAAAATGTGATGTTTTCGCCTTATGTGACACTTGATTAGCTTCCGAAAAAAATCTCAACTTCCACGACTTTAATATAATTCGTCTGGACCGAGCAAACCCTTATGGAGGATTACATTTAGGGATTAAAAAGTGCTATTCTTTCAACCGAATTAACCTCCTTTCGACACCAGCCATTGAATTGTCGCTTGTCAAGTTCTTATCAAAGGCAAAGACCTTTGCATTGCTTCCATCTACATTCCTTCTAGAGCCTCGGTAGGGCACCGAACGCTTTATAATATCACGGAATACTTACCGGCACCCCGGCTAGTTCTCGGAGACTTTAACTCGCACGGTACGGTATGGGGCTGTCTTCATGATGATAATAGATCAACATTGATCCCAGATCTTTGCGACAATTTCAACATGACCATCTTAAACACGAAAAAAATGACGCGGATTCCTACACCACCAGCGCGCGCAAGCGCGTTGGATTTATCGGTATGTTCGACATCGCTACATGTGAATGTGGAAGGTGATCCCTGTAGGTGATCCCAGATCCCCACGGTAGCGATCATTTTCCTATCGTAATTTCAATTGCTAACGGTTCAAGACCATCAGAAACAATCAATGTCTCGTATGAACTCACACGGAACATTAATTGGAAGTTACGCGATCGCGATATCCGTTAAAATCGAATCCATTCAAGAACTTCCTCCGGAGGAAGAGTACAGGTTTTTGGCTGGCTTGATTCTCGACAGCGCGAATCAAGCTCAGACTAAACCAGTACCCAGCGCGAATACCCATGGACGATCTACCAACCCGTGGTGGGACAGAGAGTGCTCAGAGCTGTAAGCAGAGAAGCCCACTGCATACAAGGTCTTCCGGGAAGGCAGGCTACCCGCTAGCTATCAACAGTACGCATCGTTAGAAAGACAAATGAAGAGTCTAATGAAAGCCAAAAAACGCAGTTATTGGCGCCGGTTCGTCGACGGGTTAACGAGAGAAACAGCGATGAGCACTCTGGGGTACCGCTCGACGTATGCGTAACCGAAACAGTACTAACGAGAACGTGGAATATTCAAACCGCTGGATATTCGCTTTCGCCAAGAAGATCTGTCAGGACGCTGTCCCGGTACAGAAAACTTACCGCGCCGCGTCTCCTCACGATACTGCGAACGAAACACCGTTTTCGATGGTGGAGTTCTCACTTGCTCTCTTGTCATGCAACAATAACGCCCCAGGGTTAGACAGAATCAAATTCAACTTGCTGAAGAATCTGCCTCACACTGCAAAAAGGCGCTTGTTGAACTTATTTAACCAGTTACTTGAGGGTAACATTATCCCTCGCCATCCAAAAACTAGGAAAATCAGCCTCCCACCACTACTCGTATCGATCGATTGCAATGCTGTCCTGTATTCGGAAGTTGTTTGAGAAAATGATCTTGTTTCGCCTCGACAATTGGGTCGAAGCAAATGACAAACTGTCAGATACACAATTTGGCTTCCGCAAAGGCAAGGGGACGAACGATTGCCTAACGTTGCTTTCTACAGAAATCTAAATGGTCTATACTAACACAAAGCAGATGACATCAGTCTTCTTGGACATTGAGGGGCTTTTGACTCAGTTTCTGTCAATATTCTGTCAGACAAGCTGCACCAGCATGGTCTTTCACCAATTTTAAATAACTTTTTGCTAAACCTGTTGTCTGAAAAGCACATGCACTTTTCGCATGGCGATTTAACAACATCGCGATTTAGCTACATGGGTCTTCCCCAGGGCTCATGTCTAAGTCCCCTGCTCTACAATTTTTACGTGAATGACATTGACGATTGTCTTGCCAATTCATGCACGCTAAGGCAACTTGCAGACGACGGGGTGGTCTCTGTTACAGGGCCCAAAGCTGTCGACTTGCAAGGAACATTACAAGATACCTTAGACAATTTGTCTGCTTTGGCTCTTCATCTGGGTATCGAGTTCTCCACGGAGAAAACTTAATTGGTTGTTTTTCTAGGAAGCGTGAGCCGGCGCAACTCCAGCTTCTATTAGCGGGTGTAACGATCAATCAGGTCTTCACATTTAAATATCTCGGGGTCTGGTTCGACTCTAAAGGTACCTGGGGATGTCACATTAGGTATCTGAAACAGAAATGCCAATAAAGGATCAATTTTCTTCGGACAATAACTGGAATATGGTGGGGTGCCCACCCAGGAGACCTGATCAGGTTATACCAGACAACGATATTGTCGGTGATGAAGTACGGGTGTTTCTGTTTCCGCTCCGCTGCGAACATACACTTCATCAAACTGGAGAGAATCCAGTATCGTTGCTTGCGCATTGCTTTGGGTTGCATGCACTCGACCCATACGATGAGTCTCGAAGTGCTGGCGGGCGTTCTTTCGCTAAAAATCGATTTTGGGAACTCTCATATCGATTGCTCATCCGATGCGACATTCTGAACCCGTTGGTGATTGAAAACTTCGAGAGGCTCGTTGAGCCTAATTCTCAAACCCGATTTATGTCCTTGTACTTCGACTACATGGCATTAATCCTTCTTCGTATACTCCCAACCGTGTTCGTTTCCTAGATACTTCTGATTCTACTGTATTCTTCGACACGTCCATGAAGAGATTCGTGGGCTCCCGGACCATATACGCCCTCAAGTGATCCCCAATATATTTTATAATAAATTCCGAGAAGTCGACTGTGACAAAATGTTTTACACTGACGGCTCAAATTTCGATGGGTTCACTGGCTTCAATATCTTCAACAATACTATCACCGCTTCATTCAAGCTCAATGATCCCGCTTCAGTTTACGTCGCAGAGTTAGCTGCAATTCAGTACATCATCTATCGCCTTGATGTCAATGGGAAAGTTACAGGAGATGTTATGGGCCTTACGAATAACGAATTGTTGTCGATCAAGAAACACGAATAACTTCTGAAAAGGTCGTATTAAAACAAAATAATTGTATTGTTAAAACAAAATTTGAAATATCTCAAGAATTACTACATTTAAGAAAACTTTTGTTGAGCATTTTATTTAAAATGGCGTTTAGAATCATATTCTACTTTGGACCGCAATTAGTATGAATTATAAAAAATTGTCAAAACTTGTTAGGAAAACTTTTTATTAAAAGCTTCTCCATGATCCAAATACACTTCTATGTCTTTAAAACGATAAACGTTAAACTTTTGACAATTTATGATGGGGTAACGCGAATACCTTTTAAGAAGGACTAAATTACATGAATTAATTGTTTTTGTTGGAGCAAAATCCAAATATCTCGAAAACTATCGCAGCATTTTGGAAGATATTTGTTATATTCATTTTGATTTAAAATGAAACTTAGAATTATATTCTGTAAAAAAATACAGTTTTGTATGTCAATTAGCATGAAATTTAAAAACATGTATAAAGCTACTGTTAGAAAAAAAAATTTTGCTGATAATTTCTCCATCATGAGATCACATTTAAAATGTTTCTTTTCTCTGTAGGGTTTTGTTGACAAAATATAAAAAATTAGAAAAAATGGGTTTTTTGCAATTTGAATTTTTAGCATAAAGTTTTGTTTTTAAGAAAAATGACACAACTTTTTTTTCAGCGCATATTTTTTTCGTGCAGAAGTATTCACTCCCTGTAACTCGTTCTCAGATAGTTTTACTGTATAAAATAGTGTAATCGAACAAATAAAAATTGAAATTATTGCACGTAGAAACGTTTACGCCCTTTTGACGAATTGCCCTTGTATCAGAATACTATTGCAATTGCCAGAGAAAATCATAGAGATTCATAAACCGAACACAAATGTAAAGTTTCGTTCGAATCGACGAGGGTTTGTTTTGTGGTCGGCCGGTTTCTCATGGAATCCCTCAGGTTGAACAGAGAATGGGGCAAAGGTCGAAAACCGAAAAAGCTGTTTTTTCTACACATACACATAGGCTGATTGATTTTAATGAAGATGTACGCACGGCGTGGAAATAAACTGCTTGGTATTTGAATGTTTGGCGATGATTTACACTATAATACTAGAAGTTTATGCTTCATGTGTATTTATTTGTGAAACAAACCAAAGACGACGGCTGCCGTGGCCATGCAATGTCTTGTCTTGTGTTCACATTAGAAAGATTTATTAGTGTTGCACTTATTATTAACGAGCCGAAAAAAATTTAATGAAAAAACAATATTGTTGTTTTAATCTAGAAAATTTTTCACTTCGTTTTTCATTTAAGGGGTTATATAGAAAGTTGTGCCGAAAAAGAGAGCTAAGTTCGTGATTTTTTTTTAAAGCGCTTTATGCATTTTTTTTGAAAAAGCAAAAGACAGCTCGTTGATAGTGCTATCGAAGTTCGAAAAAACAAATTGAATTAAAAATAATATTGAAGGTTGGCGGAGTTATGGCCCATCCCCCGTAGCGAGTTTTTTTTGGCAGAGGTTTGCGGTGAACGCTCTCCAAGCCGAACCGCTTAACTGAAATCAAAAAAGTAAAAAGATTATTGAAGAAAAATGTATTGTGGTGTACCTGAACGGATTGGTTTCTCAATAATTTTGATCCTGTGTCAACCAAAAAAATGAGTTTTGTGGTGCTCACTATTTTAAACAAAAATTCATCGCAAAGAATCAAAAATGTTTGGATAAAAAAGGAACCGTTCAAGTATACGAGATTGTAAATACAAACAATTCAAAAAAAAAATTGATGAAAATCGGATGAATAGTTTTTGCGATATCACGTTCACCGCAACGGTACTTTTCAAACAACTTAGTTTCGAGATAATTGCGTTTCAAGTTTTGTGTTAACTTCATACGCGGAAGAACCAGCGCGCTGCGAACAGCTGTAGTTTGAAATCTAGTGCTCCGATTTGGATGAAATTTCGCAGATATTTTCAAAAGTATGTACTTTTAGAATATTCAATAATTTTTTTTCGATTTTTTGAGTTTCAACTCTGTATATAACCCCTTAACGTGATTTGATGCAACCCGAAAACATTCTCAGATTGTCTGGTTGCATAAAAATATCGGCTGTCTCTAAGCACTAACTCACAACATTAATTTCCTTAAACAAATTAAAAGGCGTGTCTAATTTTATAATTTTCGCTCAACTTTAAACTGAGTGATTTTTTGATTGTTAAATATTTCACAGCATACCGAACAATTCAAAATTTCTCTCCCCAAACCTCTACAGGATGCAATCGGCGATGCCTGAACCCTAAAGTCTACCCCACAAGCTCTTACCACAGAGAACAGACATCCATGATCGAAAATATATTAATAAAACGTGTGTAAACATTAGAAAAAAATTACGATAAAACACTAGCGCCGCCAAACCAACTTTTCGCAACTATTCGTCAAATCTATTCCGAAACTGGTTCTAAATCCTGAATGGAATCGGTATGGAATCTTGCTCATAGAAAATAACCGATTCCGACTCAATCGGTTGATGCATTTGAGCTGGAATTCATACTGAATCCACTCAGAAGTCCGAACCGGTTCCGGACAGGTTTGACTAGGTAATGGTATAACCACTGTCAATTCAGCCGAACTCAGCCACTAAAAAACATGACGACAGTAGCGCACCTGGTGAAGATATCCCAACTACCTTCGAAACCGTTAGGGGTTTTTACTCAAGTTGAATGATGAAGATTCTGTTCTCTGTACCTCTACTTTAACTGACGAAACTAAAACGCTGCAAACCGCTAATTTGTCCAGCGGAAAGTATTTTACATTCAGATTCAGTATTACGTGATGAATCTGAATGATTCAACAGCATTTAGACTCGTGAACCATATCTAATACAAAACCATTTAGGCTTGTGGTTCTCAACCTTGTTCATCCACGGACCCTTTAGAAACCACCCTGGGTTGCCGCGGACCCCCACTGATAAATATCGGTTTTGTATGCTATCAATATGTCATTTTCAGTTTGCTAGGAAGCAAGACCTGATATTTAAATATGCACTCAGAAAATATTTTTTTCTTCGCGGACCCCCTGCAACGTCTTCGCGGCCCCCTAGGGGTCCGCGGACCCCATGTTGAGAATCACTGATTTAGGCAAAAACGAACCACCGTTTAAGAGAGTAGAGAATAATGATACACTCTCTCTCTCCATCTCAAAGATGCTCATAATTGTTCAACGTTATAACAATATATACATATGCAATTGTGTACGAACATATTCGTTCCTGTTTCTATTTGCTCGTGTTGTTGCCCCGGTGTCACTATCGGCGATTCATTCGGTTGGGGCGAAGGCTAGCGTTATACAGAACTGTATTGTGGTTCGTTCGCATTGAATTTGAATGAATTGTGAAAGCACTGATGGTGACATACGAAAGACCAATCTGCTTCAACGAATTTTTTAGTATTTGTCATCAGAGGACACTCAACAGTTGGCAAACCTCGTGGAGCAATGGTGAACTTGGACGATGGCTACATTCCATTATCCCAAAGGTATTAACGAAGCCTTGGTTCAGGGGGATGGATGTGGGTCGGGATTCTATTGGTGTAATGTCCCGACTTATGTCCCACCACTACACCTTGGATGCGCATTTGCGGCGTATTGGGCTTGCGGAGAGTAGTCTGTGCGCTTGTGACGAAGGCTATCGCGACATCGAGCACGTTATCTGGGTATGTGCCGGGTATTTGAACGCCAGGTCTCAGTTAAAGGACTCCCTTCGGGCCCGAGGTAGACCACCCAATGTCCCAGTTCGAGACATGCTGGCAAATCGCGATCTTCCCTGTATGTCCCTAATTTATACTTTCATAAAAACGATAAATATCCCATTTTAGCCCCTCTCTTTTACTTCTCGTTTTTAGTGATTTCCTCTTGCCTTGTGGATCAGCTCCAGAGTGCCACTATGTAACCGCCATCGCCCTTACCACTACGCCAGCATAGAAGAAAACTGAAGCGAGAGCGACTCGAGGTCCGATGACTTTTGAAGGATTCCCCGCGGGTCCAAAGAATACCATCCGCCAATCCGGTACTCGACGACTTACTAGACTGAGGCGCTAATTTGTTTCGCTGATCTCCCGTTTGCTCGAAACTTTCCTTGTCACCTTCTCTCCCCTGTTCTTGATACAACTGCTGGTACACTGATGTGGAAATAAGGGGTCTGAATATCTTGACCAAGCATAAATCTTCATTAAAAAAAATCAAATTTGTATTCTGTTTTGCTAGTTTTAAGATAGCTGTAATTTTGACTCTTTATTGAAACTGGTAAATAGAACTATATTCTTAGTTTTAAGATATCTGTGAAATTTCTCCTAAATATTTTGCCCTCTTTCGAATTTCGCGTCAACTCGAACAAATGGTGGCAGCACCCTCTCAAATTTTAATGAAACTTTCTGTACATGAAGACATTGTCACAAAAAGCCACTTTGCATACTTTGTTTTTCCAAAAACTATCTAGACTGTCTTATGAAAAGGGTCAAACTTTTATTACCATTTTTTTCAAATGGCTATAGTCTAAAAATGACAAATCCTACAAAAAAATTGCGGGAGTGATTTTCACAAATTTAGTCAAATTTTTGAATAAAAATATTGAAAAAATTCTTCATAGACTCCTACACGGAAAAAATCGATTTTAAAAATTTAAAGTCGATTTACAAAAAAACCATCTTTGATTTGGATGAAAATTTGTTCCAATATAGGTAATTATGTTCCCTACCTACCATCAAAAATTCAAGTTGGGCACATTCAAGGAAAAATTGTTATTTGAAAAAAAAACTTTTTTTTGTCCAAGCTGAATTTTTTCTTCAGTGTATTTTTGTCGAAAACTAAACCAATGAAATGATAATCATCTCCGAATTCAATTTCCCAACTGTTAGTTGCCTGATACATGCAGAAACTGTCAGTAACGCATTTGGTATATATTCATAACAAACTTGAATGAAGACTGAAAGACTGCAAGATTGCAAGACTACAAAACTGGAAGATTAGAAGACTGGAAGACTACAAGACTGGAAGACTGTAAGACTTGAAGACTAGAAGACTGGTAAACTGGAAGACTGGAAGATTGCAAGACTGCAGTTCAGTTGTTCATCCTAAAAATAATAAATAATAATAAATAATAAATAAATAATAATAAACAATTGACAAACTTTTCTAAAATGTATTTTATGTCTGATGGAGCAGCAACACAAAACAAAAATAAGATAAACTTCACAAGCTTGTGTAGATTCCAGTTAAAGTACGAATTAAGCGCAGAATGGCATTTTTTGCAACATCCAATGGAAAAGGACCCTGTGATGCTATTGGTGGCACACTCAAGCGAATGGCAAAAAGAGCCAGGGTTGCTTGCGGTTAGGGAAATACTATAATAACTGTCCAAGAGTTATATAACTGGGCAGTTGAAGAAATTTATAAAAATATCATTAAATTAAATTTCTGCTACATATCCACTGAACAGTACAACCAAATGTCAGAAGAAATCGAAGAACTGTATAATAAAGCCTAAACAATATCTGACACTCAGAAATTCCACAGTTTTGTGCCTATTCCTGGTGGAAAAGTAGAGGCGAAAAGGTATTCTAATTTAGAATATGAACCAAAAATCTTTCCCTTGTATACAAATATTACAAAATAACATGCATGAAGATAGTTTTAAGACAAATGTTATATATAAAAATAAATAATCTTGTAAAATTCAATGCATGATGTTGTGGTGGTTATTTCTTTCTCCTTCCTCAGAACTAAACAAGAAAATAAAGTATTAGTGGAATATTTGTTCAATGACATGAACGCTTTTCAATTGGATTCTTAATCAATAATAATAGTTGCCAAATTAAACAATATCTTTTCACGAACTGAGTTTTATCGGATTCTGAGATGATTATGCTATTCATTGGTTTAGTTTTCGATAAATATACACTAAAAAAAATTCAGTTTGGACAAGGAAAAGTTTTTTTCAAATAACATTTTTTCCTTTGAATTTTTGACGGTAGGTAGGGAACATAATTACGTATCTTGGAACAAACTTTGGTCCAAATCAAAGATGGGTTTTTTTGTAAATCGACTTGAAATTTTTAAAATCGATTTTTTCAGTGTAGTAGTCGATGAAGAATTTTTTCAATATTTTTTTCAAAAATTTGACTAATTTTGTAAAAATCACTCCTACATTTTTTTGCAGGATTTAAAAAAAAAAGATAAAAAAACAGTTTGACCCTTTCAAAAGACAGTCTAGATATTTTTTGGAAAAACAAAGTATGCAAAGCGGCTTTTTGTGACAATGTCTTCGTGTACAGAAAGGGTGCATTTTAACCTAAATAAACCGAATCCGAGAGCGGAAATGTAAAATTATTAACCAAAGTTTGATAAACTGAAAAAATAAGTTATGCTTAATAACACTCAACAGTGACAGTGCTTTAACAAGTGAGCTTATACTGGAAGCTAATGTGATGCGGCTTGGCCGCATATCCGAGGCCATCCGTTGGACGAGCCGTTGGTTAACCCGTAGTTGGAATTGCAAGCGAACCTGTGATCTTCTCGTTTGCTCGGTTTACTCAAACATAGGGGCTATAGCTAGTTAAAAGCCGACTGAGCGGTAGCGAAGTCAGACAGTGCACTAGAAAGCGATGTGGCGTAGCCACATTAGTCAGTGTTCGATTGACTAATATGGCTACGCCACATCGCTTTTTACCGCACTGTCCGATTTCGTTGCCCCTCAGTCGGCTTTAAACTAGCTATAGCCCCTATCTTTGAGTAAACCGGGCAAACGAGAGGATCACAGGTTTGCTTATAACTCCGGCGACGGGTTGCTCAACGCCTCGTCCTACGGAACCTAAACGGCTTTGCGCCGCTTCGGATCCTTGGCCTCGGATATGCAGCCAAGCCGCATCACACTAGCTCCGCAGCATAAGCTTACATGTTAAAGCACTTTCATTGTTATGAGTGTTATCAAGCATAACTTATTTTTTCATTAACTTATTTCAAACTTTGGTTAAAAATATAACATTTCCGCTCTCGGATTCGGCTTATTTAGGTTAAAATACACCGTTTTGGCAAAAAACGCATTAAAATTGGAGCTCTATCACTAAAGTCTCTAAACTAGACAATTACCGATTGCATTTATTTTTTGTACTGTATCGATTTGGTTGGCTATTTGCGGCAAATTTAAGACTAAGAGAAACGAAAGCAATGAAATTGAAAAAAACGGATAGGTTATAAACTTAGAATAAAAAACTAGGACTAGGCAGGCTCATATGGACATTATGGAAAGTAAATGTGAAGAATCCTTTGCCTTATATTAGTACTGTTGTTATAAAGCGGGCAAAATCTTATACAGTAGGATTCCGTTTTTGACAACAATATTTTTTAATTCAGGTGCCAAAAATGGAATTCTATTTTTAAAGTTTTCATTTTCAATTTGTGACTTCAAAATGATACAAGGATACTATGAAATACATTCTCCGATGTGTTTATGTTGCATTTTGTAGTGGGCGATATTGTGTTTTCGTACATGATAAGTATTTTTTAAATTTTTAACGTTCAGAGATGTTACCAATAGCGTGTCCTTTTATGCAACATTCTGTTTTGCTCAATCAATCTAAATCAAAGCGGAAAAAAATGAAAACTGAAGGAATCGCCAACTAGCCCCGGGGTCCCCTATAGTAAATATGACTCATGATTGGAAATAAATTCAAATGGGTTATCAATTAATAGCCATTAATAACCATTCATAAATTACTTAACGCAAAAATTGTCCAAAATTGACATTCCCTCCCGTTATGTAACAACTTGTCACAAATTTATCTATCCTGCCTCCCCTATTACGTAACACATCCTCGAAAAAAGTTTTTCTTCGGTAAAAACATGTTACGTAAAATTTTAGCTTACTCTCCCATATGTCACATGTCAAAATTAATCGAAACCCTCCTCCCCTTAAAAGCGTTAAGTAATTTATGAATAGTCCTTTATTACAACGAAATATGTATTACACATTTTTTAAAATAATTACTATGTAAAACAACTATGTTGCCAAAAACGGAACCCATTTGTTGCCAAAATCGGAGTGTGCCAAAAACGGAGCATGCCAAAAACGGAACAAAATCCTAAAATAGTTACAATGATAATCATAAGAAGGTCACATTTCATAGAAGTTCGTAATTTCATTTCTAATTATAAAGAATCCATTAATACACATTTCATATGATAAGGAGAAATTAAGAAGGTAACAGTTTCTGCTTGGATTTTGGCCAACCTTAAAGAATTTCGTAATTTCATGTTACATTAGAAAGCTGAGATTAAAAAATATTCAAAGGAAGAACAACCTCACATATAATCTCATTTCAAATCAATGGCATTACACGAATATTTCCATAGAACTACCATTGATAAAAGAAGGCACCATCTCATATACACCCGATTTTGTCAGCTTCATATAAAAATGGATAGTTGGTAGTTGAATGGGCTCTATCAGACGAACCATGTTGAATTCGAGTAAATCCTTGTTTGAGCATATTTTTCTTATCTTAGAGATCCGAAATATGCAAAAATAAAAATTTCACTTTTTTTAATGTTGCCCTGTCAGACCTCCTTAAGGGAAATTTAAACTAAATAATCAGAAAGGTTTATGAGGTTATGGAACTAAAAATAATATTCTAAGAGCTTCGGTTTCTTAAAAAGAGAGAAAAATATATGTCCTTGTTTTATCAGCCTAATATTCACCAAAAGGCTGATAAAAACGGGTCTTCACTGTATAACGTTATTATGATGTCATTACTGTATAGGATAGGAAAGATAAATATGAGTGATTTTTATTTGACAGAAGGGCGTTTAGCAGACATTTCGCACAACGATTATTTAGCACAATGGTCATTTGAATAATTTTTATCTCCGGGGCAAACAGTCATTTGGCATAATTTCTAATGCGAGTCGTATGATATAACGGACATTTGAGCGACCGAAAATAAAAGTCGCAAGGACAGAACATGCTTCGTAAAACCCGTTTCAAAAATATTAGAATATAAAAATCGAATATGAACTTCAAGCATAAAAATCGGACTGGGACTTTCCTTTGTAAGAGTCGGATAAAAGAACCTTCAATAAAAAAACCGGAAAAAATATATCCGATTCTTACAAAGTAGTTTTTGTTAGCCGACTTTTAATCTTGACTATCAAGGTATAAGGATGCTCCTACGAGCGATTTATTTATTTTTAAACGATTATATACTGGAGGTTCATCATTGCCGAGTTTTACGGGTGAGAACTTTTTAAGCGATTCTTATCCTGAAGGATTTCTGTCCGATTTTAATGCTTAAAGTTTATTTCCGATTTTTATATTCTAATATGTTTGAAGCGGGTTTTGCGAAGCATGTTCCATCCTTGCTACTTTTATTTTCGGTCCCTCATTTAGTATAAGTATTTTTATTTCCAGAAACAAAATCCAGAAAACATTTTGCCTGAAAGTACGTAAACTAGTTGATCGAAAATTCAAAATTTTTCAACAAAATTCCTAACAATTGTTTCATTTAGATTGTCTTCACTCAAATGCTTGTTATGATCATAAAACATGAGGGAAAGTTTCCTTTTGTGTAATTTGAATAGAGCACAAGCAGACAATCAATTGAATTGTTTTCATGATTTAGTTATGTGAATAATTTTCAAGGTGCTCAAAGTGCTATTCGTAAAGATTATCTTTGGCTGAGTAGCCAGTAGGTTCTTTTAATTACGGAAATGGTGGAATAAAGACAGAGAAAGGTTTAAGACATTTTCTAACACGAAACTTTCGAAGTTCTGTATGAAACATTTGCTTTGGCAAGCTTGAAAAGCTGCATTTTCCTTGTAACCGGCACCATGAATGAACCAGGAAATTTCATCCTCATTTATTTTATTGATCTCTGCCCGTCATATGATTACGATCAATGAAACGCATCAAGAGATATGAATAAGAGACTTTGATCGTAGTTACTACATTGAAAGTTCATAAATAAATAATGATTAAATTCAAAAACTTATCAAAACAAATATTTTAAACACGAAACTCAAAAGAACAATTAATGTTGAAAAGAAGGGAGAATCTTTTATATAATGTCAGTACCAACAATAGACAACAACGTATGAAAAATTGCTCTAATTTTTAAACGAGTCCCTGTTTGGCACAAAGTCTGTCGGTATGATATCCTTTGACATAATACATTACATGATCATTTGATATAACAGTCATGTAGTATAAGTACAATTTGACGTAAGATATGAGAATATTCTCGAAAGTATTGTGTCCTATGTTTGCGAAAACCGAGCAATCGGGGTTTACGTACGTAATATTTCAAATGCAAAAGAAGGACAAATGCTCTAAAATCCACCCAACTTTATGTCGAAATCTGCATTAATATCGACTTTAATAGATTAGAAAGAAATCGAATCAAGCGCTATGTTTAAGTAGTACACCGTGCAGTTGAGAAGTTCATAAATTTGCTTGCAGGATATATTTGCATACAGATTCAAAAGAACTGCTCATGTTTGAAAGAAGAAATCAATCCCTATGTTCGAGTAAAATATTCATATGCGAAGATCACTGGTTTACTTACGAGGGCTCTCCGCATCCGACGACTGATCTCCAACAGCTTTACATCATTTCAGTTCCTTGAGTTCAGTAATGCGCAAAGCTTTGACTTCACCACATATCAGTCGATTTATTAGATTATCACGATTCAAATCATGCAAAATAGTTGGTGGAAAAACAATTGACCGGGTGGAATGGTACTTTTGAAAAAGCCTGTTGTTTAGCCTGTGGTTCATCGGAAAGCCCTTGACATTCTGATCCAGTTTGCCGAAGATACCACCCTTCTAAATGGCCAGCATTTCGTGTTATTAAAGGTTGAATTTCATCTAATTACCTCATGAAAGTCGTGTGTTCATTATAAACCGCTTTTTTCACTTTCGACAGAACGACCCCAACTACAACCCATGACACAATCAACTTTCGCGCTTATAACTTTGGCAGTTCTTGTAGGATTGACTTGCAGTCTTCACGACTCGATTTGTTGTTACAAGAGGATTCTTCATTTTTCTCACGAAAAACATTGATCGATTACAGCGCCACCTAGATCTGAAAATGTGAAACTGATGCTGATACATTTGGTCAATTTTTCCCATACAAACTTTAAGCCATTTGCGGAACCACTTCCAGTGTACCAAATGAGCTGAAATTTTCAGAGAAGCTTATTAGCCACCCAAACTATCATATTCAGGTGCAAGGTTTGAAATTCCGCACTTTGCATTTTTTTCAACCAACGTTGGGCCACTCTACTGCGCATGAAAAGTGCATCTTTCATGTAAATTTAACAGAACAATAACATATTTCGTCATTTCGTCAATTAAGGTTTGTTAGATTGTGGTAAGTTTGGAATTACGTCAACGATAAAATTAAGATTTTTTTGGTGTGCAAGCTTGCAAAGTTTCTCTTATTTTTGTATTGTGCTGCTGCTCCATCAGACATAAAATAAATTTTAAAAAAGTTTGTCAATTGTTTTATAAAATTTATCAGTTTTGAGAGGAACAAATGAACTGCAGTCTTCAAGTCTTCTTGTCTTTCAGTCTTCCAGTTTTATAGTCTTCCAGTATTCCAGTCTTGTAGTTGTCTTCCAATCTTCCAGTCTTCCGATCTTCCAATCTTCCAGTCTTCATCCAAGTTTGTTATGAATATGTATCAAATTTGTTACTGATACTTTTTGCATGTATCAGGCAGCTAGCAGCTGGGAAAATGGATTCTGAGATGATTATGAGTTTCATTGGTTTAGTTTTCGATAAAAATACATTGAAAAAAAATTCAGTCTGGATAAGGAAAAGTTTTTTTCAAATAACTTTTTTTCCTTGTAAGTGCCCAACTTGAATTTTTGACGGTAGGTAGGGAACATAATTACCTATCTTGCAACAAAATTTTATCCAAATCAAAAATGTTTTTTTTGTAAATCGACTTTAAATTTTTAAAATCGATTTTTTCCAGTGTAGGAGTCAATGAAGAAATTTTTCAATAATTTTATTCACTAATTTGACTAATTTTGTGAAAATCCCTCCTGCAACATTTTTTTGTAGGAGTTGTCATTTTTAGTCTATAGCCATTTGAAAAAAAAAACGGTAATAAAAAGTTTGGCCCTTTTCAAAAGACAGTCAAGATCATTTTTGGAAAAAAACAAAGGATGCAAAGTGGCTTTTTGTGACAAAGTTCTCATGTACAGAAAGTTTCCTTAAAATCTAAGAGGGTGCTGCCAACATTTTTTCGAGTTGGCGCGAAATTCGTCCATGGTGCTACCAGTTTCTAAGGAAATTTGCTGTGTGACCGTACTCTTCAACCCGGAAGTCGGATCAACTAAATTCAATAGCAGCTTATGGGAGTGTTATACCGTTCATTTGAAAGTAAGTTTGTGCAAATCGGTTCTGCCATCTCTGAGAAAATTGAGTGACGTTATTTGACACAAACATACACACAGACACTTTGCGATCTCGACGAACTGAGTCGAATGCTGTAAGAGACTCGACCCTGCGGGCCTTGGTTAAAAGATCGAAATTTTCACCAGATTGCTTAACCCCTCTATGAGAATAGCAAAAATGTGCGAAATAAACAATCCCAAAAAATCTATTTTTCTCAATTTTCTTGGGGATAACAAAATCTCGACGTTTCTTTTTTTTTTCGAGAGTTGTCCTACTGGAGCTGTAGAGCTAGGTTCTCGGAAGGGCTCCCCGGCAGAATCACATACTACAATTTGCAGACGAGACAGGCAATGTCGCCCAATAAAACACTGCATTAGGCCAATTATAGCGGGCCGTGATTCTGAATGTGATATTCATTGTACGGTTCTGGTATGTGCGGGCGTAGGGACTCGCGATCGCGTGTATCATCGCGAAGGGCTCGAACATTTGTACGTTAACGTGCTCGATCGCGTGTGCGTTTGTATGTCGCGTGTGCGTTTGTATGTCGCGTGCGCGTTTGTATGTCGCGTGTGCTAACGTGTATGAACTTCGCGTGTATAAATTCTATTTGATAACCGTGTGCCTTTCGCATATTCGCGTGTGTTCTAGAATGATCGCGCGCGGACCGTGAATCTGATACTTAATTTTTGATTTTTGGTGTACGGTTCAGATTCCAGAAGAAAGTGGGTTCTTACATATCATTAGAATTCCCATTCATGTCGCCGTAGAACGCGTGGTCTAGTGGATATGAGCTTTATTTTTTTTTTTTTGATTGATCCAACTGAATGTATGGACCTAAATTGCTAGAATGAAGGCTAAAGATTTCCGGACGTGACCGATTCATGATCGCGCGCGTTTGCGGGTTCGCGTTTGAGACCGCGTTTGTAACGTCGTAAGTACTAAAACGTTCACACAATTGCCGGAGTGTTATCAAGTTTACGCGATCTCGGGCATAGGTGTGCGTAGATGATCGCAAAGGGCTTAAGCGATCGTATGTTGACGTGTTTGTCGCGTGTGCTCGCGCGTATGTGACTTCGCGTGTATAAATTCGATTTTGAAACCATGCGGCCATTCATATATTCGCGGACCGTCATTCCGATCTTTAGCTTTCGGTGTACGGATCACATTCTGACAGGGAGAGAGTTACCCCATATCACTAGAGTTTCCAGTCATGTCGCCATGGAACGTTTTGTCTAGTGGATATGGGAGTAATTTTTCAATTTTATTATTTTTTTTATTAATTAACAAGGACCTAGATTGTTGGTACCGAGGATAGAGACTTCCGGACGATCCCGATTCATGATGGCGCGAGCGCGGGAGTTTGTAGGTTGACGCTTGAGATCGTGTTGCTAAGTTTATGAGTGCTGAGATTTTCACCTTATCACCGGGGTGTAATCACGTTTGCGAGTTCGTGGGCGTAGGTTGCTTGGAAAATCGCGAGGGGCTCTAACGTTTGTGCGCTGACGTGATTTTGTAACGTGTGTTCTTGAATGGTCGCGCGAACCGTGAGTCTGATATTAAATTTTCGGTGCGCGGTTAGAATTCTGGCAGAGAGTGGGATCGTTTACATCGATAGGGTTCCCGGTCATGTCGCCATGAGACGTGTTGTCTAATAGGTATGAGCGTATTTTCTTAATTGGTCCAGCTGAAGGCATGGACCTAGACTTCTAGGATCAAGGATAGACTTCCGAACGTGATCGATACGTAACCGCGTGCGCGAGGGCTTTTTTATAGGTTCATGCTTGAGACCGCGTTTGAGAATGTGTGAGTGTTAAGACGTTCACTATCACCATCTTTGTTGACCCAGCTGAAGGCGGGTGTATACTGTATAGGACTGACTCGAAAAGAAGAAATAAAAGACAATATATGAGAGACGTAATAGATTAGATAGGTACAAGATAGAGCTGAAGTTATGATCATCACATGAAACATACATTAGTACTTCAAACACAACTAATACTTGAATAGCCAACCACCACACATAGCACATCCTTTCTCAATTATCTATTTGTTATTGGTTGATTGTTGGTTATGAGCTGGTAAATAGAGGAAAGGTATAGAACAGATAAAAGGCTCATATCAGCCCTCCCGGCCTCCTCGACACACCACTATCGAGGCGTATTGTAATCAACATCTTGAAGCGGGCTTCTTATATAAATCAAATCCTCAGTAGTCATAATGTTTGGTGGATTATTAACATGAGAACTAATTAACCTTTAGTAGTAGAACTTGGTGCAAATAAAAACTAAAAAGAACGAAGGTCCTTATATTTAGATAACTCTATTGAATCTATGGTGGCTTGATGATGTTTACAATACCGTCAATCCCATCAACCTGCGAGAGGGAACAAAATCTCGACGTTTCATGAATATAAGGACATTCGGCGTTCAAAATTTTTTATGTACCCGGACGATTCATTCTGTATTTCCGGAACCATACAACCGATCCGTACGAAATTTCATAACAGTCTATAGGAATAATATACCTTACATTTTAAAATAAGTTTGTAAAAATCGCCCAACCATCTCCGAGAAACTAATGTGAGTGTTTGCCTTTCTCATATAAAGAAAGGCTATGCAATCACTGACAAAATCGACTTTGCCACCGAGGCCCGGAGGGCCGAGTGTCATATATTATTCGATTCAGTTCGTCGAAATCGAAAAATGTCTGTGTGTGTCATTTAAACTCACACAATTTTCTCAGAGATGGCTGAAACGATTTTCAGAAACATAAATTCATCTGAAAGGTATAACGCTCCCATAAGCTGCTATTGAATTTTTAGTTGATCCGACTTCCGGTTCCGGAGTTACATGTTGAAGAGTGCGGTCAACACAGCAAATTCCCATCCCTCTGTGGCAAGCACCCATCCTTTCTGAATAATTCAAGCGCTGAAATGTTCCCCGATTACAGTTCTCCGTTAATTGTATCAACACCTGATGCCGTTCTTCTTGCCTGCGAACCGCAGCTGTTTACGAGAGACACCTAGTCCAGCTGCATTGCATACATCCCACGTAATGTCGTCTCTTCGGTCACCGGGACGCACACTTGCCACCAGCCGTGAGGAAGCCCTTAGTCCCCCCAGCGACCAGCAGCCTTCCCGGTCCTGTGGTGGAGATGGGACGAGGGGTCTTCCGCAAACCTACCTCAGGCAAGTACAATGCATCTGTGAGCTCTTCCTTGCTTCAAAGCTCTTCGATTTCCAGCATTGGTCAACGACGGGATAAACTGCTGCTATACTACCAAAATGTTGGTGGTATTAATTCAATCGTTGAGCAATAGAGTAAGGTGGGATAAAAGTGCGCGTGTGGCAAAAGTGCGCACAGAATTTTTAGAAGCACACAAGCGCTAGAACCTGGCAACTCTGTATGAATTTAGTATATCATTAAGTCAACTAATCGCGCATGTAAGCATTAAAGGTTTTAATATAGTGGCTTGAAATTAAGGGAGAAGGACCATTTTTCGCTGCTTTGATGCATTTTTTTTTTAATTTTGGGAATCATAAATTGGCTGTTTTAATAAATCAGGATCTATAAAACTACAGTACCCTAAAAATCTTCAACATATGGGTCGTTGCGAGATATATTTGATTTGATGAAAAAATTCAGTAATTTTCGTAACAGTTAATAAGTTAAACAGACTTCGTCGAAACATGGTTGAACGATGACACGCTTTCAAGTCAGGTGTTCGGTACTGAATACGAGGTGTTTCGCCGTGACCGGAGCCCCAGCAACAACCGAAAATCCACCGGAGGCGGCATATTAGTAGCGGTTAAAACCAGCTTGAACGCAAGAATCGTCGAGAACACTTCTGGGGTTTGTCTAGAGCAGGTTTAGACGATTATCGAGCTTGGCGACCGTAAGTTGTACTTATGTACGTTGTATGTTCCACCCGACCGCACTCGTGATACCGAATACGTGGAAGCACACTGCAGCTTACACAGAAAAAAAATATTTTGTAATTTTAAGTTTATTTTCATGCACATATTTGGAGCATGAATATAAATGTAAAATTAAGTTCCACCACAAATACACACGCCTTGTCGTGCTTTCTTCGACGAATTTTATTATAATTTTACACGTAGATTGAAAATTACAGTTTCTTTAAACGGAAAACCAATGCACTTCAAAGTATTTTTACTCGAATACTGTTGTAAAATGAATGACATGTAATATTACACGAATGAAAGGGTAAAATTGTATGCTGTTTGATGCTCCAATTGATTTTAACGTAATTTTCAATCAAATTTTGGATTCAATCGTTGTATGTTTACATTCGTTTTGATTTACATGCCCTTGAAATTTCATTATTTTTTGGTGTGTAGTTTGTACTATCCTCGAAGATGCTAACGCTGTTGATGAAATCATAGTACTAGGAGATTTTAATCTTCCTAGCATTTCATGGAAATCTTCCCGTAATGGATTTCTTTATCTGGATTCGGACCATTCCGTTCTCCACCCATGTGCAGTGAGGCTACTTGACAGCTATAGCTCAGCCATTTTACTACAAATCAATCCTATTGCCAAGGAGAATAGCCGCCATCTCGATCTTTGTTTTGTCAGCGATCAAGTTTACGCCACATCAATACTGACGGCTTCCTCTCCTCTAGTAAAACCAGTGGCACATCATCTTCCACTGATCGCCACGATTGATAGCTCTGCGGTGCACGACTTCGATATATTACCGCTTTTAATCTCCTACAATTTCCGTGAAGCTGACCATCGCAGTATCGCAGCTCTTCTTACCACCATCGATTGGGAAAATATTCTGGACCCCGAATATGTCGACACCGCAGTTCAAACCTTTTCAAACGTTCTGGTGTACGCTATTGACAAGCACGTTCCAAAGAAAGTTCACCATCGACAAACCGGCCCTCCATGGCAAACGAGTACACTACGACGGCTGAAGTCTATAAAGAGAGCTGCCCTGCGGAGGTTTACCAAGTATCGCACAATATCACTCAGAGACGATTACGTCAGTCTCAACTATGCGTACAATGGGAACACAGCTACCACATCTCGAGACATATGTGCACTTTTTTCGGAAAAATTCGCGAATGTATGCACAGATGAGGCACTAACTATTGAGCAAATCGAACTCGCTGCTAGCAGAGCTCCACTTGTGGGTCACACTCTGGGTGCTATCGATTTTAATGCAACGATGATTACCTCTCGACTTAATTCAAATTTCAATCCGGGACCCAACGGGTTCCCCTCCGCTATACTGAAAAGGCACATCGAAGTTTTGGTTGCTCCGCTTCTTCAGATCTTTAGAGCATCTATTACTAGAGGTATTTTTCTATCTTGCTGGAAATCAGCGAACATGTTCCCAGTTCATAAAAAGGGCAATAAGCGAGACGTCAATAACTATCGTGGGATAACTTCATTGAGTGCTGTCGCGAAGTTTTTTTTTTTTTTTTTCAATTCGTTTATTTGATAAGGCAGGTTTGCGTTAGCTTAAAGGTGCCAATTTTGTTTTGTTTTACATTTTCAATTACTTAAAACTAGGGGCTTACATTTTGATTTTTGAAATTAAACTAAGGCTAATTTATAGCTATACATATACACAAGGGGGTAGTATAATTTTCGCAAGATTAGAGGGGTCATTTAGTTTTTATCGCAATATGGTTTGACATTTTTAGCAATGAGATTATTGGAGCAAATAATGTTTAACTAAGGGGGAAAATTTTTACGACTATCTTAAAAGTAGAAATAATTAGAGGGCGTGATTAAATTTTGTAAAGATTCGGAGACATTAATTATAGTTATTTTATGTGGTAGTAGAGTTGGGCATTTTCAACGAGATCATATAATATAATAGTTAAAACTAGAAAAGGCAAGAAGAGCTAAATACTTCATGAAGATATTTGGGGGGGGGGGGGGGGAAGGGGTGTTACTTCTGTGTATAAGAGTCAGGGGAAGTAGGGTGGACAAACATGGCAGGGGGAGAACATTATTTCAGTTTCAGACTTCGGGAGATCAACGGATGGATTACAGAATCAGGGTGGTCTTCATCAGGAAGAATCATGTACTGGGACGCCGGGTGGTCGTTCTCGAGATGGCAGGGGTTTCTCCAGACGATTTCGTAGTGCGGCTCAGATGTTGATCGGCTACATTTCGAGTTGTGCGTGTGATGTTCGTGCTTTAGGTCCCGTGTTTGTTGGCTCATTCGACAGGGATGTTTTGTGTCGCCTTGGAGTCGCATCAAACCATCGTGGGTGTATGGTACAGGTGGAAGAGAGCGCTTCTGAGAATGATAAGGAAAAGGGGGCAGTTAAAGTTGGATATTGATGGTTTTTATGAAGGTGTATATAAGGGACATATAGAGGACATCGCGGCTTGCCAACACATCTCGAACCGGGACGTTGGGTGGTCTTCCTCGGGCCCGGAGGGTGTCCATAAGCCGAGACCTGGCGGAACTGTACTCGGTGCACGCCCAGACTATGTGCTCTATATCGTGATAACCGTCGCCACAAGCGCAGATACCACTCTCCACGAGCCCAATACGTCGGAGATGTGCATCCAGCGTGTAATGGTTCGCCATGAGTCGGGACATCACACGAATGAAGTCACGACCCACATCCATCCCCTTGAACCAAGGTTTCGTCGATACCTTAGGGACTATCGAATGTAGCCACCTTCCTAGCTCCCCATTGCTCCACGAGGTTTGCCAACTTTCGAGGGTTCTCTGATGAGTAATACTGAAAAATTCGTGGAAGCAAATTGGTCTTTCAAAAACGTCACCTTCAATGGCACCCACCTTGGCTAAGGAGTCCGCCTTCTCATTGCCCGGAATGGAGCAATGAGAAGGGACCCACACCAAGGTAATCTGGAAAGATTTGTCAGATAAAGCACTCAGTAGCTCCCGTATTTTCCCCAAAAAATACGAGGAATGCTTTCCATGTTTCATCGAGCGAATAGCGTCAATAGAACTCAGACTACCCGAGACGATGAAGTAATGGTCTGCGGGTAATGTGTCAATGACTCCAAGGGTATACTGAATAGCAGCTAGTTCTGCGGCGTAAACTGAAGCAGGGTCACTGAGTTTGTAGGAGGCGGTGAACTTTTGATTGAAAATACCGAAGCCAGTGGACCCTTCGAGGTTTGATCCGTCAGTATAAAACATCTTAGAACAGTCGACTTCTCGGAATTTATTATAAAAAATATTTGGAACCACTTGTGGGCGTATATGGTCCGGAATTCCAATAATCTCATCTTTCATGGATGTGTCGAAGAAAACAGTAGATTCAGAAGTATTTATGAAATGCACACGGTTGGGATTGTAAGAAGAAGGATTAATATTTTGCGCCATGTAGTCAAAGTACAGGGACATAAAACGGGTCTGAGAATTGAGCTCAACAAGCCTTTCGAAATTTTCAATCACCAACGGGTTCAAGATATCGCATCGAATGAGCAATCGATATGAGAGTTCCCAAAATCGATTTTTCAGCGGGAGAACGCCCGACAGGACTTCGAGACTCATCGTATGGGTCGACTGCATGCACCCTAAGGCGATACGCAAACAACGATACTGAATTCTTTCGAGTTTGATGAAATGTATGTTCGCGGCGGATCGAAAGCAGAAGCATCCGTATTCCAGTACCGACAGTATCGTTGTTTGATACAACCTAATTAGGTCTCCTGGGTGGGCACCCCACCACGTTCCGGTTATTGTACGAAGAAAGTTGATCCTTTGCTGGCATTTCTGTTTCAGATACCGAATATGGCATCCCCAAGTACCTTTCGAGTCGAACCAGACCCCTAGATATTTTACTGTGAAGACCTGAGCTATAGTTTGACCCATTAATAGAAGCTGTAGTTGTGCTGGTTCACGCTTCCTAGAAAATACAACTAGCTCAGTTTTCTCCGTGGAGAATTCGATACCCAGCTTAATAGCCCATGCAGACAAATTGTCCAAGGTATTCTGTAATGGTCCTTGTAGATCGACAGCTTTGGGTCCCGTAACAGACACCACGCCATCGTCTGCAAGTTGTCTTAACGTGCAGGAATTGTCAAGACATTCATCAATGTCGTTGACGTAGAAATTGTATAACAGGGGGCTTAGACATGAGCCCTGGGGAAGGCCCATGTAGCTAAATCGTGATGTCGATAAGTCACCATGCGAAAAATGCATGTGCTTTTCCGACAACAAGTTTAGTAAAAAGTTGTTTAAAGTCGCTGAAAGACCATGCTGGTGCAGCTTCTCTGAAAGAATGTTGATAGAAACTGAATCAAAAGCCCCCTTTATATCTAGGAACACTGATGCCATCTGCTCTTTACTAGCATAGGCCATTTGAATTTCGGTTGAGAGCAACGCAAGACAATCATTCGTCCCTTTGCCTTTGCGAAAGCCAAATTGTGTATCTGACAGTAAGCCATTTGCTTCGACCCAATTGTCGAGGCGGGATAGGATCATTTTCTCGAACAACTTCCGGATACAAGATAGCATTGCGATCGGTCGATACGAGTTGTGGTCGGAGGCTGGTTTTCCTGGTTTTTGGATGGCGATGACCTTCACTTGCCTCCAATCGTGTGGGACAATGTTAGCCTCAAGAAACTTATTAAATAAGTTCAACAAGCGTCTCTTGGCAGAGTCTGGCAGATTCTTCAACAAGTTGAATTTGATTCTGTCTGGCCCTGGAGCTTTATTGTTACACGACAAGAGAGCAAGTGAGAACTCCACCATCGAAAAAGGTGTTTCGTTCGCGTTATCGTGACGGGACGCGGCGCGGTAGATCTTCTGTGCCGGGGCGGAATCCGGACAAACCTTCTTGGCGAAATCGAATATCCAACGGTTTGAATATTCCACGCTCTCATTAGTACTGTTTCGATTTCGCATACGTCGGGCTGTTCCCCAAAGAGTGCTCATCGATGTTTCTCTCGTTAATCCGTCGACGAACCGGCGCCAATAACCGCGTTTTTTGGCTTTCATCAAACTCTTCATTCGCTTGTCTAACGTCGCGTACTGTCGAAAACTAGCGGGTAACCCGTCGTTCCGGAAGGTCTTAAACGCGGCGGCCTTCTCTGCGTACACGTCTGAGCACTCTTTATCCCACCAGGGATTGGGAGAACGTTTTTGTATGTTCGCGCCGGGTACTGGCTTAGTCTGAGCTTGATTCGCGCTGTCGAGAATCAAGCCAGCCAAAAAGCTGTACTCTTCCTCCGGAGGAAGTTCTTGAGTAGATTCGATGTTGTCGGATATCGCGGCAGCATAGCTCTTCCAATCGATATTTCGTGTGAGGTCATACGAAATATTGATTGTTTCCAATGGCCTTGAGCCGTTATTGATTGATACTACGATCGGCAGATGGTCGCTACCGTGGGGATCAGGGATTACCTTCCACGCGCATTCTAACTTTAGCGAGGTCGAGCAAAGGGATAAATCTAATGCGCTTGGGCGCGCTGGTGGGGGAGGAATCCGTGTCATTTCACCCGTGTTTAGAATTGTCATGTTGAAGTTGTCGCAAATATTGTGAATTAAAGAGGAACGGTTATCATCATAAAGGCAACCCCATTCCGTACCGTGAGAGTTAAAGTCGCCTAAAACTAGTCGCGGTGCAGGCAGGGATTCTATGATGTCATGTAGCCGGCGATGCCCAATCGCGGTGTTGGGGGGAATATATATGGAAGCTATGCAAAGATCTTTGCCTTTGGTTGTTACTTGACAAGCGACAACTTCAATACCTGTTATCGAGGGAAGGTTAATTCTGTAGAAGGAATAGCGCTTTTTGATCCCCAAAAGCACTCCTCCATAGGGGGTGTCTCGATCCAGGCGAATAATATTAAAGTCGTGGAAGTTGAGATCTATGTCGGAAGTTAACCAAGTTTCACATAATGCAAATGCATCGCAACTCAAATTATTTATTAAAATTTTGAAGGAATCGATTTTCGGGATGATACTTCTGCAATTCCACTGTAGAACAGTGATCAAATCCGTGACCTCGTTCGATGAGTTAGCCATCGAAGGATACAATCGCTGAAAGGAGGGGCCATTTAGCAGTCAACTGCTTCAAAAATGTTCTTACTGTAGGGAGAAAAGCTAACATAAGACTTTTAATAGGATCAGTTATATTGAAAGTTTTTATTATCCAGTCCACAATGTCCGAGAGTTTGATAATTCCAGTGCCGCGATTATTCTCGAACTGAAACAGAGGAACACTTGGGATTTTTGATGTTCCGGGAAGTGCTGGGAACTCCTTCTCTGAGTTTAATCCTCCGAGACCAGGAGCTAATTGCTTCGGTTTGGTTGCAACACTTCCAATAGATGTGACTTTCTGAGTCCCGTCAAGGGATACCTTCTGGCCTTTACAACGAACTTTAGGAGAGGAAATGTTCCTCCTCTTCCTATAACTTCTAGGCGCCCTAGTAGATGTTCCCTCTTGTGGGTCATCAGCCTCGCCCTCGTTAGGAGGCAAGTGAGCATAGATGTTTGTTGAGGTTGGTGGTGTAGCTTTCTTTAGCATTTCTGCAAAAGAACGTTCGGATCGTCCAGCAAGGGAACGTTTTAGTTTATCCCCGCGTAGTTTGTACGCGGGACATGCCGAGATATCATGCAGATTCTCTGCACAGTAAGGACACTTCTCAGCATTCTTACTGCACGAATCATCTAGATGATTCTCCCCGCATTTTCCACAGCGGGCCTTATTGCTACAATGGGTGGCTGTGTGACCCAATTGTTTACACTTTGTGCAATTCATGACCCGCGGCACAAACAGACGCACAGGCAGACGAACCTTGTGCAAGAGGACGTAATTTGGCAAAGCGGTACCAGCGAAGGTCAACCGATAAGAGTTTGATTGGGGGTACGTTTTTGAACCATCCCCCGCAACTACTACTGAGTGCAAACGCTTGCACTCGAGTATTTTCACTGGCTGAAGTAAGCGGTCTCTGAAACGGCCAACCCCGTACTGCAGCAGATCCTCGCATGTCAAACTGTCATCGGTGACAACGCCTTCAGACTGTACTTTCACAGCTGGAATATACACGTGATAGTCCTTCGTAAAGTGCTCGCAGCAAGCAATATCGTTTGCCTGCTTTGAGTTAGTCAGCACGACCCTCAGCCTGTCTGAGCGGACCTTTTTTATTTCGATCACAGCCGAGAACCGTTCCGTTAGGTCTTTTGAAATCTGTAATAGATTCAGCGATTTTGTTTTGGGCCGAAAGAAGACCACAAAGGGACCGGTCGAGAGCTCTGGATATTGTTTGGGTCGGGGGAAAGCCTTAGGAGTCGACTCGATCTCCATTTGGCCATCCGGGGAGGAAGCCATCGACACCGTCAACGCACGGGGTCAGCACCCGCGCAGACGGGAAAAAGCCGTAAATGTATCAAAAAGGTAGATTTCACTTATCTGTATACTCGTTTCCCACGACGCACCAGTCCAGCTTAAATAGCTGGTTATTGTTCAATCCTCGCTTTACGAACAAAAGGTTGAGGAATGTGGCCTAACGGTTAACACACGCACAAAAGAAAATAAAAGTCCAAACCTCGAAGAGGCAGAGAATGGCAAAATAACCTTGAACGCGGATTACTGCACTGTTCTTTTTCCAACAGACCGAAAACAAAACACTTCTATCTCGATCGAGCGATGCGTAGAGACTGTGTCGCGAAGTTATTCGAGCTGGTGATTATGGAACCTGAAGAGGCTCATTGTAAGCAGTACCTAAGTGACGATCAACATGGCTTCACGTCCGGGCGGTCAACTGCATCTAACCTGTTATGCTTAACATTCTACATAACAGAGAGTATGGAACGTCGAGCTCAAACCGACGTCGTTTACACCGACTTATCTGCCGTTTTTGATAAGCTAAACCACGACATCGCAATAGCAAACAGAGTTGCACTATATCATGACTGTCATTTTTCCTTCAAATTGCACCTAAAGCTTCGGTCAAAAATCAAAATGATCGTCTTTTCCAGTTGAGAGAACTTGAGCAACCGAATCTGAACGTTGTGAGTACCAGCAACAGCGACGAAAGAAAAGTGAGAAGAAAAATATTACGGTTCGCGTACAGCAGACTGTCTTACCTCTTCGAGTGCAATTTGCGGAACAAAACATCCACCCGTGGTTTTACTGAAAACGTGAACTACCGTGACAGGACCTCAACGACACCTGCGGAGTCAGCAAATCTATTCTCGTCTTTCTTTCAAAGTGTGCTAAGTAATAACCCACCACCTTTGTCTGAATCGTACCTGCCGACGTTCTCCTTGAATTTGCCTGTAACATCTTTCACCGAACGCGAAGTGTACACTAATCTACGTGGTGTTGACGGTTCAAAAGGACCAGGATCGGACGAAATACAACCATGTTTCGTCAAGGAATGCTTTTCATCGTTAGCTGTACCGATATCCATGCTTTTCAATCGCTCTCTCGGTGAAAGTATTTTTCCAGCCAAGTGGAAGGAGGCTTTAATAACACCAATTCATAAATCCGGTAACGCCCATGACGTCATAAATTACAGGAGAATTTCAATCCTGAGCTGCCTCCCAAAAGTTTTTGAAAGTATGCTGTTAGATATTCTCTACCCTGCAGTAAAACACATCATCACTACAGATCAGCATGGGTTTGTTAGAAAGCGCTCAACAACGACGAACTTAATGAGCTATGTGTCAACGCTGATTGATGAATTAGAAAAACGACAACAAATTGATGCAGTGTATGTAGATTTCTCCAAAACCTTCGATCGCCTTCCTCATCAGCTAGCTGTTGAAAAGTTGAGGCGAATCGGATTTCCGGACTGGCTGACCAATTGGATCTTCTCGTACCTTACAAACCGCAGTGCATCTGTGCGACTTGGAACTGTACTTTCAGACCCATTCGACATCCCATCGGGTGTACCTCAAGGGAGTAACCTTGGACCTCTTCTCTTCGTGCTCTTTGTGAATGACATTTGCAGCGAATTGACATCCTGTAAGGTGATGTACGCAGATGATCTGAAAATTTATCGCATCACTACAACTCTGGTAGATTGTTGTGCACTTCAGATGGACATAGATAGGATCATGAGTTGGTGTGATAGAAACGGAATGACTATAAACATTCAGAAATGCAACATAATCACATTCACACGAATACTCTCGCCAATTACGTTTGAGTATGCAGTGAGCGCTGCCTCAGTAAAACGAGTTTCATCAATCAAGGACCTTGGTGTTATACTTGACCGCAAGCTACGTTTCATCGAACACTTCAATGCAGTAACTGCGAAAGCCTATGCAGTACTAGGACTCATCAAACGAAACACCCAAGATTTCAACGACGTCTACTGCCTGAAGGCACTGTACATCAGTCTGGTACGCAGCATTCTAGAGTATGGAGTTATTGTTTTGGCCCCGTATCACACCGTACACATTAATTGCATAAAACGGGTGCAAAAGAGCTTCGTCCGGTATTCCTTTCGACGGCTTCCCTGGCGAAATCGATTTGAACTACCACCGTATGAGCATCGTTGTGCTCTTATCAACCTGCCTACGCTACGAAACAGGAGTTTTTCTGCAGCGACTTTTTGTGTTCGATCTTCTCGCTGACAACATTGACTGCCCTTTGCTTCTCGCTAAGCTGGACTTCAACGTTCCTGGTAGGTCTCTGCGGAGAATGGACTTCTTTCGGCGCTCTACTCATCGCACGCAGTACGGCCAGAATAACCCAGTAGATGTTTGCTGTCAGCTCTTCAATAGCGTTGTTCATCATTTTGACTTTAATTTAAGTAGAGAAATGTTCAAATTGAAAATAAGTTTAAGTTAGTATAGTATTTCAGTCTGTACGAAAATTATTAATTCGAAGACAATATATACATACTAATGTGGTATAAATTAGTGTGTAAGATCACACTGTCAATTCATGCCCGCAGCGATGAATGAAATTTTTGGTTCGTTTCCATCGTCATTCGTTCTCCCGACGCAGCGCTTTCAGGTACGGACATGTTCGGTTTCAGAAGCAATGTGAATTTTATTTGAATGCTAGCTCGGAGAGGGATTATTGATCAAAAGTGCACCAAATATAGATTACGCAGTTCACTTATGCTCGAAAATGTAGAAGATGCTAACTTCTGCCTTCAAACTGTCGAAATAATAACAAATGAATGCTTTGGTTGGTCAATGAATTTATATTTCCTCTGCATGAAATTTCAGTCAGTTGGAAAGTGAATGAATGAGGAAGGCGTTGAATCTGAATGTCGGTTTCGGTAAATCCAAGCAGAAATAGGTAACTGATTTTGAAATTTCATAGCACTGGGTATGACGAAAGAAAATCGATTTATGCTGATATTATTAACACCTCTCATGTAAGATTCACCTTACGAATACCATAGTGCCATTTTCGCCACACCAGTATATACTACCAAACGAAACAGACATTCCTCTTTCCGTTTTACCAATTACTCGCCATTTTATCTGTTCAAATCTTTCTTGTGGTAAAGATGTTTCGATTTTGTTTACACGATTTTATGATTTAAAAATGGAGCAGGATAAAAAAGTTAAAGTGTTTATACGCGTCGATTACCCATGAGTGTGTCAAAATAACAGAGGAAGGTGCCATGCAATTTGCTGCCATCTCTATGCTCCGTGTAAACAAAATAAAGCCTAGGGACCATTCATAAATTACGTAACGCAAAATTGCCCAAAATTGACCCCCCTCCCCCTATGTAACAAATTGTCACAAATTTTTCCATCCCCCCTCCCCTGTTACGTAACAAATTCCAAGAAAATTTTTCTTCTTTGATGAAAACATGTTACGTAACGATCTAGTTAACACCCCCTCCCCCCATGTCACAACTTGTCGTATCCCCTCCCCCCCTAAAAGTGTTACGTAACTTATGAATGGTCCCCTACTGACCCGCTGACCTATATTTTTATTCATATTTTATATAATCAAGAGTGTGTCCTATGTAGGAAATTTCATGAAATAAATTACGAATATGCGTTTTTAGGCAGTTACTGGGGAATAACATTTCATGATCTTGTTCACATGCCTTGGTTGGATGCGCAATATTTGTCGAGCTTTTGACTATGGGAAGAAACTGCAGGCTGCAACATTCTCGTAGTAAAGTGTCATTTTGAAAATAAGCAGACCGTAGCAGATTATTTCAAAAATATTTGTATGATAGAGTGGACTTTTAATCTTCCCATCACGATTGTTTTCAATGAAGGATACCTGTAAATACTAAGCTTTAAGAAGTTTCAATCATTTCGTTATGAATGCACACTGTTTAATTTCAATTCATAATTAACCAGCGGCCTCAATGATATTTTTTTTATCGAATTGCATTTGAATTCATGAACTGCATCAAGCAGATGTTTTATTTCATATAGCTTCCCCCAGCCGAAATAAAAAAATGACAATAATAATCAAAAATGACTGTCACTGACAGGTTTGTTTCAGTCACATTGAGTCGAGACCAAGTGAGCAAAAGAGCAAGAAGATAGAATATATCTCGCAGCAGTTCTCACGTTGAGCAAAATTCAGTGTGTGTTGCTATCTCAGTGTGAGAACTTATGCTGACAGAGAGTCGACTCTGAGTGCTTGCGACAGTGCATGAAGGTTTTCTGTTTTCGGTTACCGAATGCAGCACTGATGGCAAAAATGGAGAGATTTGGAATAATTGGTAGTGTTTTGCAGTGGTTCCGATCTTACCTCACAAACCGAGAGATAGCGGTTGTCATAGGAGATTGCCAGGGCGCTATATTCACTTCTACGTCAGGAATACCTCAAGGAAGCCACTTGGGACCGTTGATGTTTCTGATATACTTCAATGATATACATCTAATTCTGAAGACTCCACGATTGTCCTTCGTGGATGATCTCAAGATTTTTCGCATAATTCGTACAATTGAAGATTGCAGATTTCTTCAACAGCAGTTTTATACCTTTACTGACTGGTGTAACATGATCCGTCTGTATGTAAACCCGAAGAAGTGCTCGGTAATATCATTTTCACGAAAAAAAGGATTCGATCAATTTTAAATACCGTCTACTAGAAACAGAAATCGAACGTGTCAGTCACGTGAAGGACGTGAGTGATTCTGGATTCACAACTTACGTTCAAACAACACGTCTCCTATGCAGTTGGTAAAGCGTCTTGAGCGCTAGAATGCATCTTCAGGATAGCCAAAAATTTTACAGATGTTCATTGTCTCAAATCACTGTACTGCGCTTTATCCCGATCAATCCTAGAATATTGCCCTGAAGTGTGGAGCCCAAACTACAATAACGGCGTTGAGAGAATTGAAAGCGTACAGCGTAGTTTTTTACGTTTCGCGCTCCGTAGATTGCCGTGGAGAGATCCTGTCCGATTACCTAGCTATGAAAACCGGTGTCAGCTGATTCAACTGAAGCCCCTTTATGTTCGGAGGAATATAGCAAGAGCTTTGTTAATCGCCGACACTTTGCAGGGTCATATAGATGCCCCAGCTATATTAGAACAAATCAATATAAACGTCGCACCACGAACATTAAGCAACATTATGCTTCGATTACCGTTCAGATGTACCAATTATAGTATGCATGGAGCCATCACTGGTCTACAAAGAATTTTCAACCAGGTTGCTTCAGCTTTCGATTTCAACGTGTTTAGACAAACTCTGCGTCAGCGATATTCTAGACTTTTTCATCGATCTTTTAACCATATTTGACTTTTTTATTGTTTTTGTGAATTATTGTATGTCTGCTATTTTTGTATATGACTTGAATGTTAGTAATAAGTTTATTACTAAGACCAAAACCATTGAGACTTTGGTATGCCTGTTGGTGTAAAAGACTAAAACTAATAAAACAAACTGGTTCAACTATGATGTCCAAATGATATAAAACATTAAAATGGGTGCAACATTGCTCTAGCTTGCGGATCTGGATCACTAATGATCAATCAATGCAGCTTTGACCACATTGACCTTCACGATGCCTCCGGGGAACTCGCTAAGTTCCTAAGCAAATATCACACCTATTTCCCATCGAATTCTCTACCGATTTTTACAAACTTGATATCAAATGAAAGATACAGTAATACCATTAACTGCTGCTGAATTTCATTTGGGTCTGACTTTTAGTTCCGGAGTTACAGGTTGGTTAGTAAGGTTACACTGGAATTTCCCATATAAATCGGTACAATCGTAATACCGCAGAGGCTAAAAACTATTGAGATGGTCACCAAATTACTTCGACTCGCACATCTAGATCACTGATTGCCAATCAAATATTCTTTGGATATATTGTCCACCATCGACGATTCCGGAAATCCCGGATTCCGGGCATATTCCACAATTAAAGTTACATCGGTTCTTCGGTGATGATTGAACCGATTTTCTCAAAACCAAGTTTCAAATGAAAGGCAACATTTGCAATGGAGCATTGCGTCGCCACCCAGACCCCCCCCCCCGACCCTCACACCTCCCTCCTTCATCACTCCTCTCCCCTGACACCACCCTCACATCCACTTTTCCTTCATCCACCCCGTATACCGAAATAAGATGATGGATTTCTGACGCATCCTCCACTCCCACTCTACTTAGAGATGGGCGAAACAGTTCACTTCGAAGAACCATTCCCGACTAAACAGTTCTGTAAAAAGAACTAGTTCAGATGAACCGTTCTTCCGTTCAGCTGATATTTTACTTGTATCTAGCGAATGTCTCTCAAAACATTCGATTCTTGGAGAGGAACCAAACAGATGCTGCCCAAACTATTATACCCCTGTATGCTTAACGAGTTCATCAAGGGTAGCGATTTCTTCATGATGTATAACTAGAGAAATAGAGAATGTGATGAGTCGTTCGCTTGTGAGTCGTTCTTCGCCGGTTCCATTCTGGGAGAGCACAGAGAGTGGTTTGTGGGACGGCAAGTCGGTTCATTTTCATTCGTTCGCCTAAAAATCGATCCGAGAAATTCGCCAAACGGCTTTGGGTCATGTTCAGTTCATTCGCTTTGAAGAGAATTGAGAACTACCGTTCTTTTAAAAAGAACTTCCGGTCGCTCATTCTCTTCGAAGAACCAGTTCACTTGAACCGTTCGCGAACGAATGGCCCATCTCTACTCTACTAACCCCCTATCCCATCCATTTCCAAACCCATTCTACCAACATTTCAAATTATAATCACATGAAGATAACATTGAACTCATGCTGATTAAGCTAATTAAATATTAGGGGAGCCCGGAGCTAATTGGCGGTTGGGGTAGGTTGGCGTAATCCCTTTTTCTCCGTTTCTATTAGACATATAGCGCTGCCTCTCATTGTGTAACTCAAGTCATGTGAAACCTATTATCCAATGTTTTTTGTTCAAAAGCATTTTGTTTCGTAGCAGTTGTGGGCGATATTGTGTTTTCGAGCATACGAAGTAAAATTTACAAATTTTAAGCACCTTGTGTTATTTAGAGTGATTTTCAATCTATTTTCTAATTGCTTATATTTTTCGATTGAGTGTGAAAAATTAATTTATTAAGCTGAAATACAAATTTTATAACAATTGATGCTATGAAGAAATTAACACTAAAGCTATACCAGTCAAATAGTTATTCCAATCACCTGGTTTGTATGATTTAACTAGGATTTTCAGTTTTAGGTCCTTTCGTGAGTTCTTTTTAGACTTTTTACATTTCTTACAAAAGAAACTCAGCTCGACAAAATGAGACAATGTCTGTATGTGTGTATGAATGTATGTACAAAATATTAGATATTAGTTTCAAATGAGAGGCCTAACGTTGCCATTTGACACTATTATTTGTGATTTTCGATATGCTGTTTACTTTCTGAGATATGGGCGATTTTGTCAAAACACAGCAGGTTTTTTGCAAATAACTTTTGAACAATACAATATTGTCCCACAAGCTGCACATCAATAGAAAGCTTGTAAAAATACCTTTCTAACAAGCTATAGATTGTCTAAATCTGTGCACGAGCGGCGTAGATATTAAACATGTTGTATTTTTAGCCCTCGCTTACCAATTTCCACTAAATGAGATTGTTTCATACAGAGTATTGCTTTACTGGTATTTTAGGGGCAAAACTAAACCGATTTTGAATATCGGGGTATGAAAACACATCTACGTGATTCAAGGAATTTGATGTTGAGTACATTTTGTGAATTACCTTTATAATAAATTAACTATTTCTCAAAAATTAATACATAAGTTCACTTCAAAGACAAAATAATGTGTTGATAAAGAAACAGTGAGTTCTAGTACTTATTCCTTGGATTAGGCATTGCGTTCAATCATGAGGTAAATGTTGGATGGTATATCAATACACAAATCAACAAGTAATTCACCTAGTAGTGAGATAAAAGATTTCTATTACTTGTGGCGTCACCGAAAGCAGCTGTATGCTTGAAGCCCAAAAATCTAGCGAAAATTTAGCTCTTTTGCAAGATTTAGGTTATACTGGTTATGGCGCAAAAATTACTACTTACATTATTTATGATAAGAATGTAAGAATCAATATATCGTAATAATATACCTATAAAAATAATGTCACTGCATTAGCCATCATTTGCCATTCCTCACACTCCCCCCATCTCTATCTCTCTCTCTCTCTCTCTCTCTCTCTCTCTCTCTCTCTCTCTCTCTCTCTCTCTCTCTCTCTCTCTCTCTCTCTCTCTCTCTCTCTCTCTCTTCTCTTTCTTTTTCTTTCTCTCTTCTATCCCATCTATCTAGCTATTTCTGTATCCATTTTTAAGTTGTGTGATAAGATCTTCTGCCAATCTGAAATATTTATTAATTGTAATTGCGAAGGTTTGAGAAAACAAAATTATTTATTGTCTGCTGCTACATCAACTCAACTTTAATTCAATTGTATTCAAAGCCTGTTTCTACACTATAATTAAGGAAATTCATGGCTATATCAGAAAAATGGGTAATATGAAAGTTTGACGATGAAAATTTTCAAGAGGCATTCCACGTGCGATATTTAAACTATTCGTATCTCTATTGAATTTTGAATGAAATATATGCTCAAAGACTGAAAGCTGAAGCCAGCAGGATTGGACTTGCCATCAACGTTTCGAAGACAAAATACATGAGAGGAAGAGGTTCTAGAGACGACAATGCGAACCTCCCACCCGAGTTCGGATTGACGGTGACGAAATCGCGATGGTCGACGAATTCATGTATTTGGGCTCACTGGTAACCAACGACAATGATAGCAGCAGAGAAATTCAGAGACGGATCTTAACGGGAAATCGTGCCTACTTTGGACTCCAGAGAACGCTCCAGTCGAACAAAATTCGCCGCCGCACGAAGTTGATTATCTTCAAGACGCTGATTAGATCGGTGGTCCTCTACGGTCACGAGACGCGCCCTTGGAGTTTTCGAACGAAAGGTGTTGCGTACCATCTATGGTGGCGTGCAGATGGAAGACGGAACGTTGCGCATGCGAATGAACCATGAGTTGTATCAGCTGCACATTCGTTGTATTGGTACGAACTTTCATGAAAAATAACGGATCAAAGACCAAAAATATCCACAAATTAGATCCAGGAAAAGAAGTTTCCCAAAGTACCCACTTTCGATGGGGGATGCAACTACAATGTGCCTTCTAACTTTGAACCATTTCTTTTTCACAGTATTGGTCTGTATAGGACTTATTTATCCATATTTCCTGCACGAGAATTCCGAACGAAACAATATGAAAGCTAAAAGGATGAATGGAAAGAGACTGCATTGCAATCAACTGAATGCACGGCTTTTATGCTATCGGCATAGCCTAGACATTTCACACTATTTACTATTTAATGCAAATAAAAACTTTGAAATATCTACCTGCCTCATTCACGAATCACATTCTCCCACATGTGACCTTGTCTCACTTTTCTATATTCAATTGCGCGTCCAGTATTTACCAGTAAATTCTATTCTGTACATAAATCATTATTTCGGGAATATGTGACCAAAAAGTAAACTTCGAATTCCAAAGCAAATTGAACGTTCCAGGTTCTTGATAACTAATTAAGATCCAACAATAAAGTAGAAACACCAGATAATCTTAAAACGACGCCGTCAAGTAAAGAAGCATAAAAACAAAAAGAATAAAACCAAAAAAAAGATGGAAGCCCTAGAAAGTCCATTGCATATTTATTAGCCTTTTCTCAGAAGATAGGATTTTCAAAAACATTTCAAAACTTTCAGATGCAATGGTTTTCAAATTCGTACAATCCGGTTTATTCATTTTCTTTATTCAAAAATGTTTTTAGCTTCAAATATATATCATTTTAATCATTTAACTCCGCATCTTTTTATTCATTTTGTTCATCTGCGTTCATTTTACTTATTTTATTCGTTTCATTCTTTGGATTCACTCTGATCAGTTTATTCTTTTTGAGCATTTTACTCACATCATTCATTTAACTTATTTTATTCATTGTTTGCATTGTATGCATTTTATTTATTTTTTCCAGTTTATTCATTTTGCTCAGTTTCTTCATTTTAGGTTATTTAAAGTTTCAGTTTTAATCATTTCACCCAAATAATTTATTTGATTCAATTTATTTCTTTATATTAATTTATAACCTTTAACCATTGTTCAATTTTTCATTTTAATCAATGCATTTAATTCTGCTCATTTCCTTCTTTTTATTCATTTTATCACTTCAGCTCATTTTGTTTATTTGATTCGTTTGTTTTATGCATTTCATTTATTTTTTACTTTATTCATTTTGTTCATCCATTCTTTTTATTCATTTGATCCATTTCATTAATTTGATTCATTTAATTCATTTGATTAATTTGATTCATGTGATTCATGTGATTCATGTGATTCATTTGACTCATTTGATTAATTTGATTAATTTGATTAATTTGATTAATTTGATTAATTTGATTAATTTGATTAATTTGATTCATGTGATTCATGTGATTCATGTGATTCATTTGATTCATTTGATTCATTTGACTCATTTGACTCATTTGATTCATTTGATTCATTTGATTCATTTGATTCATTTGATTCATTTGATTCATTTGATGCATTTGATGCATTTGATGCATTTGATGCATTTGATTCATTTGATTCATTTGATTCATTTGATTCATTTGATTCATTTGATTCATTTGATTCATTTGATTCGTTTGATTCATTTGATTCATTTGATTAATTTGATTAATTTGATTAATTTGATTAATTTGATTAATTTGATTAATTTGATTAATTTGATTAATTTGATTAATTTGATTAATTTGATTAATTTGATTGATTTGATTAATTTGATTTATTTGATTAATTTGATAATTTTGATTAATTTGATTAATTTGATTAATTTGATTAATTTGATTAATTTGATTAATTTGATTAATTTGATTTATTTGATTCATTTGATTCATTTGATTCATTTGATTCATTTGATTCATTTGATTCATTTGATTCATTTGATTCATTTGATTCATTTGATTCATTTGATTCATTTGATTCATTTGATTCATTTGATTCATTTTATTCATATCTTTAATTTTATGCATTTCATGTTCAGTCATTCGTTTTATTTCATTCAATTTGTTAGTATGAGTCAATTTATTCTATTAATCTTATAACTATTTCTAAATATAATCTTAATTTTTATGTAATAACCTAATCTAATTTGATTCGTGTATATTATAATTTTGATTTACATTAATTTTTCTACTCATTTTATGAATTTGAAAAGCTATTGTTTCATTTTTTGCTTTACTTTTTTATTTCGGTCGTTTTGTTGATTTCTATAATTTATTTAGTTTATTCGAGATTTTATTCGTGCAAGACTAGAAACTGTTTTCATCCCACCTCTAGTTGGGTGCCTACTTCTCGTGAGTTCTGCAAACTAATCCAATAGTGAAATGTGTAAGAAATGTCTCATCTCACTGCTAGGTGGATTAAATCGGTTTTAGCTGTTGGTACCGCTTGTAGTGTACGTAAAACATCCGTACTAGGGCTTTTCTCTTCAAGCTGCAACTGCTTCAAAACATCATAGAATGTAGGATTTCCACGGCTTAACAAACCATTCCATTTATTGTTGTCGTCCTAGGAATTTTTTTCAATACTTTTTCGAAAACGAAGCGGGGGGAAAGAGCCGTCATCGAGAAACTTTTTATTAGCTTCTTTCCTACTGAAAATACAACTTTTCCTAATGTAATCCAAAAAATTGTCGAGAACCTTCGGACAATTTTTCCTCCATTCTTCGAGTGCCATTGGAATACCTCGATGGGTCAAGAAAGCCAAGGCAACAACTTGTTTGTAAATGAGTTGTATTTGATGAGCTTTCGAATCCAAGGATTTGTTCACGTTTGAAAGAAGTAATCAGCCCCTAATTGTGAGAAAAGAGCTGCTCTTGTTTAAAAGAAGGAATCAATCCCTAAGTGTGAGTAAACCGGGCAAACGAGTGGATCACCAGTTTGATTGCGAGGACTATTTGGTATACAAAATCAAAGAACTACTCATATTTAAAGAAGGAATCAACCCCTATGTTTCAGTAAACCGAGCATACCAATGGATCACATGTTTGCTGACGAGGGACCTCCGCTTCGGTTCCTCGACCTCGGGAGTCGTGGCAAAATCGCATCACACTAGCTTCGCCATATAACCTTTATGAGCTATTATTTACTAACGACGTTAAGCCAAATGGACTTCCACCATGCATGATATAATTACTAATTTAATTGATTCAACTCAACGGAACATCTTAATATATATTTACCTCGATTGATGATGTTTCCGAAAGATTTCTTAATATTTTGTCCGGTTTATCACGAGATTCTACCGCTCGAGCTGATAACTGCGCCCTACATGCATCAGTTTGCACCTGAAGAGCATTTGTGGCGTTGTCAACGGAACCTCAGCGGCGTCGGACAGTACACCTAAAAGCGATGTGGCATAGCCACATTGGTCAGTGTTCCATTCACTAATGTGGATATGCCACATCGCTTTCTGCTGCACTGTCCGACTTCGCTGCCGCTCAGTCGGTTTTAAACTAGCTATAGCCCATATGTTTGAATAAACCGGGCAAACGAGAGGAACACAGTTTTGCTTATAACTCCGGCGACGGGTGGATCTTGGTCCATTCGCGTTTATGGCATTCGGGTTTGGTTCTATCACATTCGCCCGAAAGTCATTTACCCGAATGACGTTCGCCCGAAGACCATTTACCAGAATGGACCATTTACCCGAATGTCATTAACCCGAAACGACCATTTACCCGAATGCCATAAACCCGAATGGACCACTCGCCCGAATGTCATTAACCCGAATACAACATTCACTTAAGCATAATATAAAATCGGTAATTGTCTAGTTTAGAGACTTTAGTGACAGAGGTCCGATTTTAATTAATTTTTTTTACAAAACGGTGTATTTTAACCTAAATAAACCAAATCCAAGAGCGGAAATGTGAAATAATTAATTAAAGCTTTATAAACTGAACAATAACAAGTGAGCTTATGCAGCGGAGCTAAGGTGATGCGACTTGGTCGCATATCAGAGGCCAAGGATCCGAAGCGGCGCAAAGCCGCTAAGGTTCCGTTAGACGGGATGATGATCCACCCGTCGCCGGAGTTATAAGCAAACGAAAGTGATCCTTTCGTTTGCCCGGTTTACTCAAACGTAGGATTATAACTATAACACTGACCAATGTGGCAACGCCACATCGCTTTTAGGTGTACTGTCAGACGCCGCTAAGGTTCCGTTGCCAACGCCACAAATGCTCTTCAGGTGCACACGGATGCATATAGGGCGCAGTTGTCAGCTCGAGCGGTGGAATCTCGTGATAAACCGGACAAAAAAATAAGAAATCTTTCGGAAACATCATCAATCGAGGTAAATATATATTATGATGTTCCGTTGACAAGTTGAATCAATTAAATTAGTAACTTGGCATAATGTCGTTAGTAAATAGTAGCTCATAAAGGTTATGTTGCGAAGCTAGTATGATGCGGTTTTGCCCAATTACCGAGGTCGAGAAACCGAAGCGGAGGTCCCTCCTCAAAAAGAGCCGACAGCATTAGTCATTAAATTGATTTTACGCTTGTCCGGACATGTCGCAGACTTAGGTGGTTCGCATTTAATGCCAAAAGATCCTGACTCCTGCGTTGCAGAAGACAAAAAGCTAAGTAGCCGGGAAACTCTAAGCTTGTTCATTGACCCTACTCCACGCTTTTCAAAACTTTCTTACTTCAAATCCTTGCTCTCCCTTGAGTACTATGGCTCTTAATATTTGAAAAATACTTCACCTTCCAGTCCCTTGCTAATTATATGTCGTTACAATATAAAAAAAGAAAAAGATTGACTCACTATAAGTCGTTAATAAAAAAGGAAAAGCAGTTCTTTGAGTTTGTATACCAAATAGCCCTCGCAATCAAACTGGCGATCCACTCGTTTGCCCGGTTTACTCACACTTAAGAATTGATTCCTTCTTTTAAGCATGAGCAGCATTTTTCCCACAATTAAGGGTTGATTGCTTCTTTCAAACGTGACCAAATACTTGGATCTGAATACCAAATAAGGTTGCAAGGAAACTGTTGATCCACTCGTCTGCCCGCTTTACTCAAACATAAGGGTTGATTTCTTAATTCAAATCAAGAGCAATTTCATGAATCTAGGGTGAAGTGCCTATTTTCACCATACTAAGGAGGTCGCCTCACTGATTCATTAATTACTCGGCCTACAAACAATGGAATACGCACAAATTGGCATCAACAGCTTTGCTTCGTTGTTAAGTACCAAGATAATAACATACATGCGCTGAAAACAGTGAAATTCTCGTGTTTGAGCGAAACGAAAACACGAATCGAGTTCCCCTATTGTTGCGCTACCATTTGACTCAATGCGTTAAACAAAGATGGCAGACACTGCTCTAACCAACGCCTTCAAATGGGTAGCGTGATAATAGAAACATAGCGATAATGGGCTCATCACCCTATATACCAAAAAGCTCAGACAAAATATTCGGAAGCTAACCGAATACAACTCATTTACAAACAAGTTGTTGCCTTGGTTTTCTTGCCCAATCAAGGTATTCCAATGGCACTCGAAAAATTGAGAAAAAGTTGTCCAAAGGTTCTCGACGATTTTTTGGGTTACATTAGTAAAATTGTATTTTCGGTAGGAAGGAAGCTAACAAAAAGTTTCTCGATGACCTCACTTACCCCCCGCTTCGCGGTCAGTTTTCAAAAATGTATCGAAAAAGATTCCTAGGACCACCAATACACAGTGGCACGACTTAGAACAAAAGATGAACTAAAGTCCAAACTTTTCCGTATCGGTTCATATAGGACGTTTTTATGTAATTTTGGTACGCTGAATTCGTTTTCGATATTAAAACATTTCAAAAATAAACATTTACTATTCATTAGGGTGTCTCAAAAATATTTTTTTTTCAAAATCGTTCTTAAAATTTGTGTATATTAATTTTCGAGTGCTAAATTGTTTTTGATATTAACATTCATAAAAAAAAATTATTATACATTAGGGTGGCTCAAAAATAATTATTTTGTTGTGAAGGTTTAAAATTTTTTTAAAGACATTTTTGTGCGCTGAATTCCTATGTTAGTTATAAAAAATAGAAATTAACTTTACTGCTTATTAGAGTGGCTCAAAAGTAAATATTTTGTCTGTTATAAAGATTTCTTTCAATAGTAATTTTGAAATTTATTTTCCGAATTGAAACGAATTTATTGGCATCTCATTATGGGGCTTTAGAAATGACTATATTATTTTAAAGGATCAAATAAGATGGGATTTTCAAATTTTGGAAGGTTTAATTCGTTAGTGGGTTACTTGGTATAAAATTTTTTTTTTTCATTTTCCAAACACATTTTGAGCGTCTTAGTGGAATATTGATTTACATTCACTAATCAACAAGATGGTTAACGATTTTGTTGGTTGTGTGTTTTAAGTTGCTTAGATTGCTTATTTCATACCTTAAATTAAAATAGATCCAAAATCCTTTTTTCGCGTATATGGTTCATTTAAAAATGGTCATATTTTATTTGGATAATATCGCATACCCTTAAGCTATATCAGTGCTATGCAAAATAGTCTCACCAAATGACTAGAACTCAACTGTGTTCACTCAATTTGACAGTTATTGCGTAAGTTAGCAAAAATAGTTCATGAAACATTTTATGACACATTTCAGATGGTTGAAAATATTTGCTGAATTTTAAACATTCTTAATTCCTTTACCATACCATACTTTCCACTCGGCTCCTTCCTCTTGATCACTAGTAAAACCCTTGCAGATCATGCTCTAAATGCTATTTGAAAGTTGTGCATAAATTAGTGTCATTATTCTAGTCATAAAGTGAATATTCAAATTAAATATCAGTAATAACCATGCGTCTCCATCCACAGTTTCTGCCTTTCTCATATAAAGAAAGGCTATGCAATCACTGTAAAAATCGACTTCTTAACCGAGGCCCGGAGGGCCGAGTGTCATACACCATTCGATTCAGTTCGACGAGATCGGCAAATGTCTGTGTGTGTGTGTGTGTGTGTGTATGTGTGTGTGTCATTTAAACTCACAATTTTCTCAGAAATGGCTGAACCGATTTTCGCAAACTTAGTTTCATCTGAAAGGTATAACGCTCCCATAAGCTGCTATTGAATTTTTAGTTGATCCGACTTCCGGTTCCGGAGTTACGGGTTGAAGAGTGCGGTCACACAGCAAATTCCCATATAAACTGGTACCACCATGATGATCAAATGGTGTAAAACATATTAAAATTGATGTAACATTACTCTAGTTTGCGGGTCTGGAGCACTAATGATCAATCAAAGCAGCTTTGACCACATTGGCCACCTATGACGGTTCATGACGCCCCCGGGGAACCCGCCAAGTTCCTAAGCTAATATCACACCCATTCCACAACGAATTCTCTACCGATTTTTACAAACTTGATTTCAAATGAAAGATACAGTAATGCCATTGACTGCTGCTGACTTTCATTCGGTTCTGACTCTTGCTTCGGGAGTTACAGGGGTGTTAGTAAGGATACACTGGAATTTCCCATATAAATCGGTACAATCGTAATACCTCAGAGGCTAAAAACTATTGAAATGGTCACCAAATTACTTCTAATCGCAGATCTAGATCACTGATTGCCAATCAAACATTCTTTGAATATATTGTCCACTATCGACGATTCCGGAAGTCTGGAATTCCGGGCATATTCCACAATTAAAGTCACATCGGTTCATCGGTGATGACTGAACCGATTTTCTCAAACCAAGTCTCAAATGGAAGGCAAAATATGCAGTTGAGTATTGCGTCGCCGCAACTCCCCCCCCCCACCTTGCCCTTACACCTCCCTCCTTCATCACTCCCCTCCTCTTGGACCACCCTCACGCCCGCATTTCCTTCATCCACCCCGTATACCGAAATAAGATGAAGGATTTCTGACGCATCCTCCACTCCCACTCTACTAACCCCCCATTCCCAACACGTTCAAACCCATTCCACCAACCTTTCCAAATTATAATCACATGAAGATAACATTGAACTCATGCTGATTAAGCTAATTAAATATTATTCTTTTGCCTTTCTTATATAGAAAGGTTATGCAATTGCTCCAAAAACCGACTTTCTAACCGAGGCCCGGAGGGCTCAGTCTCATATAACATTCGACTCAGTTCGTCGAGATCGCAAAATATCTGTGTGTATGTATGTGTGTATGTATGTATGTATATATGTATGTATGTATGTATGTATGTATGTATGTATGTATGTATATATGTGTGTATGTGCGGATTTGTTACCAAAATGTCCACATCGGTTCCTCGGAGATGGCTGAACCGATTTTTACAGACTAAGATTCAAATGAAAGGTATAATATTCCCATAGGTTGCTATTGAATTTCATTTTCAACCGACATCTTTTTCCGGATTACGAGTTGAAGAGCATGGTTACAAAACAAAATTTGTTGGTTTGTCCACATTGGTCTCTCGGAATTTGACAAACTTAATTTTAAATGAAAGGTCCATCAGCTGCTGTTGAATTTTGTGTGGATCCGAGTTCTGGTTCCTGAATTACAGGGTGATACGTACGATCACGCAGCAAAACCCGATTCTAACGAATTCTGCGATGAATGTAAAAAGGTGAAATTTTTTCCAAAATGTAAACACAACTGTTGAATTTGTAGATCTAGGTCACCAACAGTCATGCAAAGTCTCTTTGGCCACACTGCACAGTGGTCGCAATGGTACCAAAACGTGCGTTTAATTAATGGCGCTCTAGGAGTTGATTTTAGCGATTTGGTGTGTTAGAAACACTTTTTCAAAATGGAATCCCCCTTCTTTTGATGTATACTGAATTGTGAATAATCCACCTCAAAGTGAGATAGAAAATTTATTTCCACTAACTTTTAAGATAGAGGCATGATGTCAATGACAAAGTTATAGTAAATTCTACTGCGAGAAAACTTGTTGAACATGCAAACTCTCCAAAATGTAATGGTGTTGAGATAAAGCACGTTGTTTGTGGAAGGCACCCAAAAAATCATTTTTTTATTATAACTTTTTTCTGAGATTTTTGCAATTCTTCAGATGTTCTATGAAGTTGATGAAATTAAGAAATTGCAGATATTTGTCGAAGACGTCAACATTTTTTATTTCAAAACTTAAGAATTATTAAATAAAGTGGGTTAAAAATACCGCCATTTTGAATGACAATTACTAAGAGATGTGGAAATATGTGGAAGACATTTTGATTCTATGAGAAAGACAGTGAAAAGTACTATAAGAAAAAATACTACTTACAACGGGTATCCACTGGTCTGTATACAAAAAATATTTTCCGGCAATGTATGTTTTGCATTTTGTAACAAAATAAGTACGACTACGAGAAACAATCGCTAAAAAAAATTATGCTGATTTTTTAGTGATTGTGTCGAATATTCTAAAAAATCATTGAGAGTAATAAATACACCTATAAATCGTGAACTTTGAATTCTTGTTATCTGAAACTATTCATAAATTAACAGGATTTGGAAAGTGAACACTAGAGACGTCTAAAAAGGTTTACTGTATTTTCGTGAGTATGAACCATAGCAAAGAGTATTAGATATCATTTTCACGAAACGACTGTGTAGTCAGAGTTGCTACTTAGGATCCGACTTGCCAGAAAATCTTTAGAAATATATTTTCACCTATATATTACATCTCTGTCAAATTTTAACCCTCAAAAAGGCAAGGGGTCTCAGAGGCTCGGCTAGTTACAGTTCCCTAGTTTCAATGAATTTGTAATTCGAAATACAAATGATCGAGCGTTTTCGGGCTTTCGATTCTCTCACTGGTAAAACGACAAAAAAGAGGCTCTTGGTTTCATTGGGTCTTAGAAGCGATGCTTTATGAAGTCACAATTTTCGATTGCCTTTTTGAGGGTTAATTTCAAATATTTAATCATTCAATGCGTGCTTGCAAAAGAATTTATTAGTCGGGATGTCACAATATTTCGTTGATAACTCGACTTAGAGTGACTGGATTGCGCTTAAATAAGTATCACCATCTTTCCTTCGTTCCTAAGAAACAGACTTTTTGAGCTAATGCGTTGAATAGAGATAGCAAAAACTTCTCAAACTAATGAGTTCCAATGGGTGAGATGAATAGAGGAGCTAAGAAGAATTAGGGCACAGTAACCCAAAAACTGTTTGTAATGGTTTTTATTCTTGTAAAGACAGCCAAAATTTTTTGCGCATTTTTTAGTTGATCACTTTTGTTGTTGTGCTAGTTTAGAAATAATTCGTAAGTTGGAGACTACAGAGCTGAGAGTTTTGGATTCATATGTGTACTTTGACATTTTCAAAGATTTTTTAGAATATTCGTAGAATAGAATAACATATAGAAACAATTGCTATAAATAGTTATGCTTAAAATGTCGTAATTATTTTGTTACAAAATGAAAAACATGCATTGCCGGAAAGTATTTTTTATATACAGGCCGGTGGATGCCGGTTGTGAGTAGTATTTTTGCTTATAGTACTTTTCACTGTCTTTCTCATAGAATCGAAATGTCTTCCACATATTTCCACATCTCTTAGTAATTGTCATTCAAAATGGCGGTATTTTTAACCCACTTTATTTAATAACTCTTAAGTTTTGAAATAAAAAATGTTGACGTCTTCGACAAATATCTGCTATTTCTTAATTTCAACAACTTCATAGAACATTTGAAGAATTGCAAAAATCTCAGAAAAAAGTTATAATAAAAAAATGATTTTTTGGGTGCCTCCCACAAACAACGTGCTTTATCTCAACACCATTACATTTTGGAGAGTTTGCATGTTCAACAAGTTTTCTCGCAGTAGAATTTACTATAACTTTGTCATTGACATCGTGCCTCTATCTTATAAGTTAGTGGAAATAAATTTTCTATCTTACTTGTAGGTGGATTAATCACAATTCAGTATACATCGAAAGAAGGGGTCTTCCATTTTGAAAAAGTGTTTCTAACACACCAAATCGCTGAAATCAACTCCTAGAGCACCATTAATTAAACGCACGTTTTGGTACCATTGCGACCACTGTGCACTGGCCACCATCGACGGATCCGGAAGCATCCAAATTCAGAATAACGGTTATATTGGTTTCTCGAAAATGGCTAGACCGATTTGATCAACTTAGTCTCAAATGAAAGGTGTTGCGTCCACGGAAACTGATATTAAATCCTCCATCCGACTTCCGGCTCTGGAGTTACGGGTTGTGGAGTGCGATCACATAGAAAACTCCGATTCAAACCGATACCGCGATGAATGCAAAAAAGTGCTCTTATATATACTTACCAAGTGTAATAAGAATGTAAGACATTTCCATAATGTTATATTTTACGAACCAGCTATTAAATCATAGTTTGGAGAAATGAGAAAGGCACAATTGCACCTCTAGGTGGATTAAAACAGGTATTTCAAATTTTGACTGCTTATCGCAAGTTTTCGCAAAACTAGCATAGGCTCATTTTAAAGAGAAAATGAAAAGCTTTCGAATGAGTATAGTGTGATCGCGGGCATTCACGGGCGTCGTTGTTGTTATCGCTTTAGAAGTTCGAATTCAATAAAAATTCATGACAAACAGTTATCTAAACACTAACTAAACTAACTAGTGACTTATTTTTGGCGATTTTACGATGTAATTTTATCACACGGATAATTTTGGTGAAGTAATGCAATTCATAAAATCAACCGTTTCTTTGAAAAACGAGAATAACCGTATATAGTTCCTATAGTCAAATAATGCAAAAAACACTTGAGTTATGCCCTTCAAAAAGCTGTCAAAAATTCATTTTGCATTCAAAACACCTAAAATCTCGCGAAAATGTCTCTGATGGCTTAGCTGATACGAGAAAAATACTAGTGAGAATATCGCATAACCTTCATATATGGACTTAAGTCCGGGCTCGTCCAACTGTGCAATAACGTGGAAGGCTGGCACAATAAATGGAACGGTTTGTTAAGCCGTGGAAATCCTACATTTTATGGTGTGTTGAAAAAGTTGCTGTTTGAAAAGAAACACCCTAGTGCGGATGTTTCACGTACACTGCAAGCGGTACCAACAGCTAAAAAGTCTAAAAAGAACTCACGAAAGGACCATATAAATTAAGAGTTAAAGCATACAATCCAGGTGATTGGATGAACTATTTGACTGGTATAGCTTTAGTGTTAATTTCTTCATAGCATCAAATGTTATAAAATTTGTATTTCAGCTTAATAAACTAAATTTTTTCGATTAACATTTCGATGTTTTTCGGGTATATGGAATTCGCGCGAATGGTATTCGGGTTTATGTTTCATTCGGGCGAATATCTTTCGGGTGTTCGTGGTATTCGGGTGAATGACATTCGGGTTTATGTGACATTCGGGCAAATGTCATTCGGGTAAATGGCTTTCGGGCAAATGTCATTTGGGCAAATGTCATTCGGGCAAATGTGATAGAATCTTCGGGTTTATGGCATTCGGGTAAATGGTCCATTCGGATTAATGACATACGGGTAAATGGTTCATTCTGGCAATTGATTTTCGGGCGAACGTCATTCGGGTAAATGACTTTCGGGCGAATGTGATAGAACCGTTGCCAATTTTATTTAACACAACCAGCTAATGAATCATAGTTTGGATAAATGAGAAAGGCACAATTGCACCACTAAATGGATTAAAACAGGTTTTAATCTTGAATTTTCCATTTTGCCGGGAGCTTCCAGAACCGTCTACGGTGGTCAATGTGGCTAACAAGATTTCGATGGGCCGCCAATAACATAGAACTACAAATACAAGATGCTCCTATTTTAGCAAAAAAAAACAATTGCTTTCATTGGGATATCGGTTTGAATAGGAGTTTTCTCTGTGACCACACTACACAATCCGTAACTCCGCAACCGGAAGATGGATCGAAATAAAATTTAAAGGCAGTTTTTAGGGAGCAACACCGTTCATTTGAGGCTAAGTTTGGTCAAATCGGTCCAGACATCACTGAGCAATCGATGTAACTGTTATTCTGAATTTGAAAACTTCCGCTGGGGCTTTCGGAACCGTCGATGGTGGCCAATGTGGCCAAAGAGACTTTGAATGACTATTAATGACCTAGAACTACAAATCCAAGCAGTTGTTGTGATATTTTGGAAAAAAATCACCTTTTTACATTCATCACCGTATATGTATGTTGCAATCGGGATATGCTGCGTGTTCGTACTCATCACCCTGTAATTCCGGAACCAGAACTCGGATCAGTTAGAAATGAATGACAATGAAAATGCTGTACCTTTCATTTGAGACTAAGTTTGTGCAAATCGGCTGCGCCATCTCTGAGAAAATCGATGATATTGTTCGACACATTCACACATACATACATACATATATAGATACATACATACACACATGCAGACATTTGTCGATCTCGACGAATTGAGTGGAATAGTATAAGAAATTCGGACCTGCGGGCCTCGATTAATAAGTCGAAATTCCGACCGATTGCAACCTTTCTACATGAGAAAGGCAAAATAAAGGGCGAACACGAAATTATTGCGACACCGAAAATGTCATGCCAATTTTCTTATAATGTTTAAAATCAAACAAAAATTTTAGGGTAGTTTTATACATATATTAACTTCAAAAATCAAAATAAAAGTTAATCGATGGAGCCTTGAGTGTAAAATTGAACGCATTTTCGCTTGATGCCCTCCATCAAAGTCTTTACAGTGTCATCCGGTACCAGTTTCTCAGTTTTTTTTCCATTTTCTTAACATGTCCTTCTCGTCTTTGACTGTCTTCTTGCTCTTCCGAAGTTCCCGCTTCATCATTGCCCAGTACTGCTCCACCGGGCGCAGCTCCGGACAGTTTGGCGGATTCATGTCCTTTGGAACAAAATGGACAGAATTGGCCTCATACCACTCCTGGACACTTTTAGAATAGTGGCATGATGCCAAATCTGGCCAAAATAGCGGAGCTTTATCGTGCTGCTGCAAGAACGGGAAAAGACGCTTCTCGAGGCACTCAGATTTGTAGATCTCGCCATTTACTGTGCCCTTTGTCACGAAAGGCTCACTCTTCAGTCCGCAAGAGCAGATGGCCTGCCAAATGAGATATTTGGAGGCGGACTTCGACATTTTCTTCTTCTTAAATTTGTCGTCCACATACAACTTGCTCTTGCCGATGAAAAACTCCAACCCCTTAATTTGCTTAAAATCGGCTTTTATATACGTTTCGTCGTCCATCACACAGCAGCCATATTTTGTCAGCATCTTCTCGTAGAGCTTCCGTGCCCGAGTTTTAGCCGTCGATTGTTGCCGCTCATCGCTGTTTGGGAAGTTCTGTACCTTGTATGTATGTAGTCCAACTCTCTTCTTTGCATTCTGGACGTAGCTCTGCGACATGCCGATCTTTTTTAGCCAAATCACGGCTTGAGGCGTTGGGATTTGCTTTAATCATCCGCTTCACCTTTCCCTCCGTCTTTTTGTTCTCCGGTCCCGGGTTTCTTCCAGCTCCTTTGCTGTTGTCCCACGTCAACCGCTCCTGGAGCCGCTTCAACACTCTGGAGACGGTTGAATGGTGAATGTTCAACATTTTTCCCAACTGCCGGTGCGACAGGTCAGGACATTCCAAGTGTTTGGAAAGAATTTGTTCTCTCGACTCGCGTTGGTTCACCTCCATTTTCGTTGAATCGAAAAACACGATTTCGAGTTTGACAGCATGTAAACAATACACATCAATGAGAAAGTGTGCAAAATTTGGTTGATTTTTACCCAATGGTAAAAAAGTTATGCCCTGTTGAATGTGTCGCAATAATTTCGTGTTCGCCCTTTATGAAAAGAGATTAAGTATAAGTAGAATCGTATAAATTGAACGGAAGGAACGTATTCAAAGTTGCTTATATTTGGGAACATAGCCACTTTATTTGACGGTTTGGTTCGCGTGGATGATGGTTCTTCAAGATTACTAGGCAGATTTTGAACATTTGAACTACACACAATGACTTTCACTGCGAGCCGTGCTCACAAAGACTGCCGTTAAGCTGTTGAACAATGTCTGCAAACACAACCCACAGACAAAGTCAATCAACGGCGACTCGCCAATCGGCCACGCCAGTGTGCACAGGCTCTTAGTTGACTGTTAGTTTGGGCTGGTGCAGAGTATGAAAAAACACAAAACATAAAAAAGGCCCATAAGCCCTCTCGGTCTCCTCGATGCACCACTATCGAGGCGTAATGCAATAACCATCTTAAAGCAGTTCTCTGCCAGAGCTTCTTTAAAAACTGACGCTGAAATATGCTTGAAGATGTTTGCAATACCGTCAAACCCGTCAACCTAGGGGAGGGATATTCCCTAAATATAGTAATTTATACTAAAAAAATTCAAACAGGGAGATGTTTAAAATGGTTGCGAAAAAGAGGCACAAAATCGTTATCGGACTACCTGACATTCTAAAAGGAAACATGCCGATTGCGATGGGTGGGGAATCTGCTGTCAAAACGAGTTAAACAGAGAGTTGTGAGAGAAAGAGTTTCAACTTTTCGTGGTGGAAACTAATAGGTAAAATGTTTGGGTGCAAAAAGTTTTTTCAGATTTTATTTGGAAATGTAAATAAACTTCCACAAACTGTTCCCATATTTTTTCTGCATCAAATGTATATCCATTTTACAACTACAATATTATAGTTTCTCCAAAATCCCAAGTTTTAATATTTTCTTCATACATTTAAATTAACGTTAGCTATTACCGAAGCAGCGTCATCTCTTAAATATTTTCATGAAAGTATTAATTTAAAATTTAAGTGGACTATCCAAAGTATTGGGACCATATCAGTTCAAATGTTCAAAATCTGCCAAGTAATCTTGAAGAACCATCATCCACGCGAACCAAACCGTCAAATAAAGTGGCTATGTTCCCAAATATAAGCAACTTTGAATACGTTCCTTCCGTTCAATTTATACGATTCTACTTATACTTAATCTCTTTTCATAAAGGGCGAACACGAAATTATTGCGACACATTCAACAGGGCATAACTTTTTTACCATTGGGTAAAAATCAACCAAATTTTGCACCCTTTCTCATTGATGTGTATTGTTTACATGCTGTCAAACTCGAAGTCGTGTTTTTCGATTCAACGAAAATGGAGGTGAACCAACGCGAGTCGAGAGAACAAATTCTTTGTCGATTGCGATGGGTGGGTAATCTGCTGTCAAAACGAGTTAAACAGAGATTGTGAGAGAAAGTTTCAACTTTTCGTGGTGGAAACTAGTAGGTAAAATGTTTGGGTGCAAAAAGTTTTTTCAGATTTTATTTGGAAATGTAAATAAACTTCCACAAACTGTTCCCATATTTTTTCTGCATCAAATGTATATCCATTTTACAACTACAATATTATAGTTTCTCCAAAATCCCAAGTTTTAATATTTTCTTCATACATTTAAATTAACGTTAGCTATTACCGAAGCAGCGTCATCTCTTAAATATTTTCATGAAAGTATTAATTTAAAATTTAAGTGGACTATCCAAAGTATTGGGACCATATCAGTTCAAATGTTCAAAATCTGCCAAGTAATCTTGAAGAATCATCATCCACGCGAACCAAACCGTCAAATAAAGTGGCTATGTTCCCAAATATAAGCAACTTTGAATACGTTCCTTCCGTTCAATTTATACGATTCTACTTATACTTAATCTCTTTTCATAAAGGGCGAACACGAAATTATTGCGACACATTCAACTGGGCATAACTTTTTTACCATTGGGTAAAAATCAACCAAATTTTGCACCCTTTCTCATTGATGTGTATTGTTTACATGCTGTCAAACTCGAAGTCGTGTTTTTCGATTCAACGAAAATGGAGGTGAACCAACGCGAGTCGAGAGAACAAATTCTTTGCCGATTGCGATGGGTGGGTAATCTGCTGTCAAAACGAGTTAAACAGAGATTGTGAGAGAAAGAGTTTCAACTTTTCGTGGTGGAAACTAATAGGTAAAATGTTTGGGTGCAAAAAGTTTTTTCAGATTTTATTTGGAAATGTAAATAAACTTCCACAAACTGTTCCCATATTTTTTCTGCATCAAATGTATATCCATTTTACAACTACAATATTATAGTTTCTCCAAAATCCCAAGTTTTAATATTTTCTTCATACATTTAAATTAACGTTAGCTATTACCGAAGCAGCGTCATCTCTTAAATATTTTCATGAAAGTATTACCTAATTGGGAAACAAATCACTTGCGATTTATACAATCTCAGTCCTCATTTCTAAAAGCTTATTTCAAACGACCAAATGTCGAATATTCAAACGTACACCCACATTTCAAGTGGATAATAAATATTTATTAAGAATATGTCAAATAATAAATTGGCAAAAGTACTGTACCGTTGTTACCAACTTAGCGTTCTGGTGAAACGATAAAATTTCAAAAATATACTGCTGATGTTTTCAGAAATCAAAACCTGACTTATTGATTTATTTTCAATTTGTTCCAACCCCAAAGCTCCGTGGGATTGGCGGTGGACTCCGGACCAAGGTGCTTAGAGATTTGCAGCTTGGATACCTTGTATTCTGGTTTGTTGTTTGTTTGTTTTTTTTTATTTGCGTGACCTTAAAATTTTTTTCATTCGTCACGTAATTGGATTCTGGTGATCCCTAGAATCTGAAAGCAACTCGGCGCGTGCTTCAGGTGTTGGATAGAAGCGAAGGCATACCCTAACGACTGGCAGATTGAATGATTTTTGATGTCAATTCAACTAGATCCAGACCGATGCAATATCCTATGGTTGTTGGTTCATTACACATAATTAAATATCATTCAATTAGCTCAATGCAATAAAACTTAAGTGAAAGCCAAAGTAATGGGATCATACCAATTCAAACCAAAATCTAAAGTACACATCAATGAATTATACAATGTATTAAATTTAAAATTTAAGTGGACTATCCAAAGTATTGGGACCATATCAGTTCAAATGTTCAAAATCTGCCAAGTAATCTTGAAGAACCATCATCCACGCGAACCAAACCGTCAAATAAAGTGGCTATGTTCCCAAATATAAGCAACTTTGAATACGTTCCTTCCGTTCAATTTATACGATTCTACTTATACTTAATCTCTTTTCATAAAGGGCGAACACGAAATTATTGCGACACATTCAACAGGGCATAACTTTTTTACCATTGGGTAACAATCAACCAAATTTTGCACCCTTTCTCATTGATGTGTATTGTTTACATGCTGTCAAACTCGAAGTCGTGTTTTTCGATTCAACAAAAATGGAGGTGAGCCAACGCGAGTCGAGAGAACAAATTCTTTCCAAACACCTGGAATTGCCTGACCTGTCGCACCGGCAGTTGGGAAAAATGTTGAACATTCAGCATTCAATCGTCTCCAGAGTGTTAAAGCGGCTCCAGGAGCGGTTGACGTGGGACCACGGCAAAGGAGCTGGAAGGAATGTTCCCCGCTACTATTTTCCAAAACGAATTCTACAGAGAAATATATATATATATATACATATATATATATATATATATATATATATATATATATATATATATATATATATATATATATATATATATATATATATATATATATATATATATATATATATATATATATATATATATATATATATATATATATATATATATATATATATATATATATATATATATATATATATATATATATATATATATATATATATATATATATATATATATATATATATATATATGTACAGGGTGTTTGGTTCATGGTTAAGAATCTCTCGGGGGGTGATAGACTGCCATATTTGGAGAAAAAAAATGTTCTACACATACCATCAAATCTCAACCGTTACATAGTTATTGAACTTTTAGTGTAAAAAACTTATTTGTCTTAAAATACCTCTAACTTTAAAAGTATACTTTGTATTTTAAATGTTTTAGTTCCATTCGAAAGGTGAGAAAATTTCGCATTGAGTGATGCCCTCATATGTTTCAGCTAATGAGTTTAAGTAGCCTGTTCAAAGTAATTTATTGAAAATTAAACAATTTTTAACGATTTTTCTTTCATTTCTTGAAAATCCTAATAGTTAACCTCATCATTTTAATAATTCAGATTGTTAGTCTTGATAAGCTGCTAAATTCGTTCTTTGACATGATACACTTACCTTTTCTTATTTTCATGATTTTGGGTTATTCAACTTGGATATTTTTATCTCATTTTCACTAGTACCAGCTCTAATTGAAAATTATGGCACTTATTGTACTTTTTTTTCTTATTATTCGAAAGCCAGGAAAATTTTACAGTGAAAAATGTATTAATACCTTTCAGTTAAGTGAATTTAGTATTCTTTTAAAAGTAAATTAGTTTAAAGTTAGTGCTATTATTAGCATTTTCGTTAATTTTCTTAAAATAGTAAATAATAAACATCACCATTATTATCATGGAAATAATGCATCTCGACAAGTTCTACAGTTCTTTCTTTGACTCCATTCAATTATCTCTTTTGGTTTCGACGCAAAATCGTTTTTATCACATCGTTTCATATGCAAAAATAACGATTTCGAACCCACTACATTTGTAGCGAGCTCATGCTGTGTTAACTATTAAATAGCAGTAAAATAAAAAGAGATATAGACAAAGTGTCTAATAAAAAGTTATAGAGAACATTAAGGGGCATCAAATGAACAATAGTAACGATAAATTTTGTTGATTAATAATCAGAATAATTAAAAAACTCTCCAAAAAACACAAATTTTGAGTTATTTCGTTAGTAAAAAATCATTTAGTACACTTAACTAAAAGATATTTGTACATACACTGATAGGACATTTTCTCAGTTTTCCAATGAAATCTTGTAAATAACGATATAAAGCATATTTTTTAGATTAGAGTCTTTTAAGCACTTGCAAGTCGGTTACAGGAAAAGTATAGTAAAGAAATTACAAATATATATATATATATATATATATATATATATATATATATATATATATATATATATATATATATATATATATATATATATATATATATATATATATATATATATATATATATATATATATATATATATATATATATATATATATATATATATATATATATATATATATATATATATATATATATATATATATATATAAATATATATATATATATATATATAAATATATATATATATATATATATATATATATATATATATATATATATATATATATATATATATATATATATATATATATATATATATATATATATATATATATATATATATATAAATATATATATATATATATATATATATATATATATATATATATATATATATATATATATATATATATATATATATATATATATATATATATATATATATATATATATATATGTATATATATATATAGCACGCTGTAGCACCAAGTAAACACGAAAACGCTAAAAGTTACTAGTGATCTTATCGTGCGTGGTAATGCAATGTTTAGATTTTATCGATAAACATGAGTAAGAAGAATCAAAGGCATTATAACTGCCAGCTTGTGACGCTGTCCATAATTCCTTTAATCACGAGCGTCATTTCTGTCGTATGTTAGCCATGATTGATCTATGAAACAATCTTCCATGGTATATAAGATTGGATATTGCAAAACGCGAAAAGCACTTGGAGGTATGTCATTTGGCAGATTCTAGATTGGCAGAAAGAAGTTTGACGGAAAGGACGATATAGATAAACGACATTGAATACAACGATTTATGGAAATATCCGAACGTTTTATTCTTGTCGACGACGGTCACATTTTAGACATATCAATGTTGCTTCAACCCCACCAATTGTTCGTGGAGGTAGTGTATGCATACGATACATTGCTTTCAGCAAATGTAGAATTTTATTCTATCCTACCAAAAATTTTGAATTTCGAACATCTCTGAGCGAAATTATATTTCTGCCGTGTGCCTTTCGGTCAAACATTCTTTCTGCCAAACGTGTCTGCCAAACGACAATACAACCAAGTGCACGCTCGAGTGAAATATACAGATATAAATTGAACTTCAATTTTACTGCACATTCAATTCTTAACATCAAAACGCCAATTTGCTTACTAAAAATACTTCAGCGCAGATGAGCTTTGTTTTGTTATGACTAAAATAGGCATGGCAAAAAAATTTAAGACAAGGTGACAAAAAATGAGGTCAGTATAGATAATATTCGGGGTACAATTAGCTTATAACTCAATTTTAATGTTTAGTTCTATTCTGTCTGAACAGTTATGTTTAGTGAAGCCATATGAATTTGATATATCTTACCCATTATAGAGGGAGTTTTGGTGTATGGTGATAGGTGTTGCATTGCGTCAAATTGACCACCATTCGCATCTGGGACCGACATGCATCCACTATTTGTGGTTGCCTGTTTTATTGATATGCCACTAATCAAAACATGATTACTACTATCACAGTCACTAGGATAGTTGAAGATGTTTTCGGTGAACGTTTTTAAGGTTTGTGAGTTGTTCTTTGAGTAATATTTTTTGTTAAGTTGCTCATAATGCTTTTCATTTATAGCTTTTTTAACAAGTTTACTCGGCGATAGTTTGTCTGGCATTCCTTCTTCACCAATGGAGCTCATGAAGAGATTGTAGTTGTCTTTTAACACCTGTTGGTTGTATTTCAACGGAGAAAAACAACGACTCAAAATTGTGCTTTTGTTAGTAATACATTCCTTTCTGCCTTCATGGTTGAGGAATGAATCCACACCGTTTTGTTTTTTTAACACATTTTGTGCTGCGGTCATTTGATTACTTCGTACTATTTTTATTATTCTTTTACTTGACCTAGGGTTCAGTGAAGCAACAGATGTAAAATAAGCATCCATTTCAGGTTTCTCGGAAGTGTCTAGTAAAGGCTTTAGCCCATTGTTCGATTTTTTTGCTTCTACAGGTTTGTGTTTAATATCTCGCCGTAATTTATTCGCCGATATTGTTTCAATTGTAACCATCTTTTCCGACGTACCACTAAAGATATCTATATTTTTCTTTGCTTCGGCAGCAAACCCCCATGGATCGTTGTTGGTTAGCATATTGGCCACGAACGCTGTCATGATTTTTTTATTTTGTTCACTTCCTTCCAATATAACAGATCCGATTTGAGCTGATTTGCTACTATTTGCAGCAGGCCAATGAGTTTGAATGTTATCACAGTTGCTACTATCATATAATGCTAATGGCTCATTAGAACTTTCGCTTTCATCGGAATCGTTACTCGCAGAGCTACTACTGCAGGTATCGCTAGAGGTGTTATTGTCATCTTCATTGTCACTACTCGATGAGTCGGATGATGTAGTGGACAACTGCACATCACGACAGCTTACTTTGCAGAGATTTGAGTCTGGTTCCGTACATGGCGAATAATTTTTCTGACACATAGACATCGATTTTTTTGTATCGTTATCTGCAGCAAGTTTACTGGTGTCACCTACTTGTCTTACACTGCATTCAGCGGTTTGGGACAACTTAATGGTGCTTTTCGATTTATTCTTTGCTCGTTTGTTTGATAAACCAGAATATTGTAAAATATGTTGATTATCATGTGACATACAATCTGAACTTCCTAACATTGGATGCTTAGCTAATGACAGATGAAAGTCCATCGGGTCGCGATAAAACAATGGCGCAGACTGATTCAAAAATAGGTTTTTTTCGTTTATACCAGTTTTGGACATCATCGTCATCATCATCGGATTTGGTACAAGAGTAGAAGAAAATGTATTGAAAAGTTTACCGGGCAATTTCTCGTTCCGTTCAGGAGGCTCTGGCGACTGAGATTGTTGCTTTTTGATACGACGCGGATTGCCAATTTTAGACGATGAATTTGTCTTTGGCGTTTTCATCACAGCACTTGAGCTTCCATGCATTGGTGATACCACGTTTTTATCAATTGTTAGAGTCTCTGGTACCATTTTATTAATCGGTACAGACCTGAAAAAAAAATGGGAATATTGAATTTTTCACTACAGAATGTAAATAAATGAATTTCAATAAATGTTACTGCTTGATTGATATGTGTCCAAACAGGTAGAAAAGATAATTGGTTTGGACGTACTACGAAATACCGAATCACAGAAAGGCGAATCACTAAAGACCGAAATCATTCAAGGATCAAAACAAGGTAGTTCAGACGACACATTTTTTACGATAATTTATTGGCGTTACTCGTTAACGATAATGTATCGTCATCGGAAACTGCGTTAACGATAAAGTATCGTCGCCTTCATCGTCATCGTCGATAATTATAACGTCGGATTCATCGTCATCGTCGGTTTATCGGTTATCGCGATACGTTTTGCGTAACTTTCCCGTTTATGGGAGTTGAAGTTGATGCGCTTAACTTTCAATTGTTGGGAAATAAATAGTTATTGAATGACATACCCTAGTAACAATAGTGGTTTTATGATAGTATTATAGCCACTGATGAAACTTAGATTGCACTTGTAGCGTGCTATAAAACTTCAATTGTTACTTGGGTATTGTTGGCAGTTGAAAATCAATAGTTTTGGACATTTTCTATGCACAGTGGGGTCCGACGATACGTCAAAATGAAATTTTTTCAACTTTCCGGGAAAGTGCATTATATTGAAGGAAAAATTTTTGGTAGTTGAAAATCAATAATTTTGGACATTTTCAATACGTAGAAGGATTCAACGATGTGTAAAAATGGATTTTTTCAACTTTTCGAGTAAGTTGGTGCACTGAAGAGTCTCAGGTGCACACTGTTTCCAAGCGGCAAAAAGGTGATCAAAATTGTTTTGACCATGAAGAACAAATTTTGAGCTATTGTGTAATTAGTATTTTAGCACGCAAAAACATATATTGAAAAAAAAACTACTAATCCACTATTATTAGGCCATTCACAAGTTACACTACACATTTAAGTAGTGTGGTGATTAACAGATTTTAATTTAAACTGGAAGATTTTGGATTTTAAAAAGGACAAATATACATATTTCCAATGTTTGATTTCCTTTTCTAGTTGGGAAGCTTTTAGCCCCCTCCTCCGTTTCTTCTCTCCACTATGTAACAAGATGCTTCATGCTTCCTTCTGTTACCCTTAAATATGTAGTGTAATTTATAAAGGGCATCATAATAGAGTTTTAGACGTTTTTACATTTCTTATAAAAGAAATGTATAGAATTCGCTCAAACTTTCAAGATTTTTTCCGAGGCCCGGAGGGCCGAGTCTTATATACCAATCGACTCAGCTCGACGATTTGGGACAATGTCTGTGTGTGTGTGTGTCTGTGTGTGTGTGTATGTAACGGACAAATTCTCATTCGTGTTTCTCAGCAATGGCTGAACCGATCTTATCCAAACCATTTTTAAATGAAAGAACTAAAAAACAGTATGAACGCTATCAATTTGTTTTTGATTCTGATGTTTAGTTTCCAAGATATGAATGTTTGAATGCGCAAAAATAGCGTTTTTTGCAGTTTTTTTTTAAATTATCTGCCGAAATTGATAATATGGATTAACAATTTATATGTTTTTAAACAGCTTCAACGAATACCTTTCAAACAAGCTACAGATTGTTGAAATCGGACTATTTTCAAAAGAGATATTTAACATTAAATGCGGACGAAAGATTTTTATCATTTCCCATTGCCAGAAATATGACCAAAAACATGTAATCTATTATTAACGCCAAAACGGCTTATTTTAGGTCAATAGTATCTTCGGAGAATTTAATGGAGGCAATATGCCCTTTCTTTCGGTATTGTGCTTTTGCTGATTAATCTCCCTATGAGTGAGATATTTTTACAATTTTTTTTGGAAGTGATTATATCGAAATGATGCCTTCAGCAAATTTGTAGCTCTTACTTTTGCGAATAGCTTTACTGAAGACTTCAAATATCTATTTTGAATACTTTAAAAGTTATGGCTTGTTGTTTGTTGATTACTCTTTGTCGCCTATTTATTGTTCAATATAGTAATAATCCATTGAAATAAACCAAACATTATTTCGATAAAACGAATTTTGTATTTCATTTTACTATCTACAACAGCTAGAAATAATCACTGAACACTTCCAAGTTGTCTGGAAGGAACTTGATAACTTATCAGTACAAAAATGTTCATTTGTGCGAACCTTCTGACTGCAATTTTTCTAACTTATAACCATCAGATCGATCTGAAACATATCGGAAAATGAAAAGCAAAATAAATAACTCCAAGCAACGGCGTAGCCAAGAGAAGGTTTTGGGGTTTAACACCATACAACCCCCCCCCCCCCACAGCACCCAAAAAAAAATATATTGTATTGAAGTTGAAAATTTATTGATGCAGACTGATTTAATTCAATATTACAATAACAATTATCTGATCCGTAGATTGATAACCTGTTGTTGTAAACATCATGAGGACTTTTGATAAATTGTCGGAATGGGGTCCTGATATGTAACTGATCTCTTGGTCTTGATTTCACAGTTGTCTAATAGCATCAATATCAAATTCCTGCCTGAAAACATTCCAATAGAAAATTCCAGAGTTCTGAAATCAATCATAATCCTCAGATTTATTTTCAAATTGATCTCGTTTTCGTAGAGATGTACTGTAATAAGGGTCTTTATTTAATAGGAAGCGAAGTTAAAATTGATTTAATGTCTATGAAACATAGAACTGCTCACCAAAAAATGTATAAATTTCAACATTTGCTAAAAATGTTTTTGCCTTTCTCATTAACTCAAAAATTCGTCGATCTAATCCCGACCGGGAGGGCCGAGTGTCATATGCTAATCGACTCAGTTCGTGGAGATCGGAAAATGTCTGTGTGTGTATGTATGTCTGTATGTATGTGTGCGTATGTGTGTATGTGGAAAAAACGTGACCTCTGTTAATCAGAGATGGCTGGATCGATTTGCACAAAGTTAGTCTCAAATGAAAGGTACAATCTTCCCTTCGGCTGCTATTGAATTTTTTATTCATTGGACTTCCGGTTCCGGAGCTACGAGTTGAAGAGTGCAATCACACAGCAAATTCCCATATGAACTGAAATGAAAAATTTTCAAAATCAAATTTGTATTTTTGATGCCAAATGACATTATAATGCATGAAACATTAAGATTTGATGTAAACTCGAAAAAATAACGTTTGACAAAAATTGATTTTTTTGGACTTTGGTACTTTTTTGCTCTGTTTCTGAAAAATTAATTCTGCATAATTTTAAAACTTCAAAAATTACGGTTTCGGAATTATGCCGTTAAGACATTAAGATCGATTTTCACCAAACCCCCACCAATTGTAAAATTGGTATTGTAAAAAAACGTAAGGGCGATACTTCAATGCTGATAGGTGGGACCGAAAAAGTAAACAATCGCCAAAGGGACTATATACTATATATACAATCATTTTGTCAATTTCAATAGCAGACACAAATTTTAATTTAATAATTTCAAATACTTCATGAAGTTTTGGGTTTCGATCACTGAATCATGCAATCTAGGATGTAAAAAACACAATAGTTCTTAAATAGGAAATAAAACCAAGTCTGGAAATATGCACTGTTGATTTTCTTTGAATGGTGGGTTTTTTCAAGAAAAAGCGTTGATTTCTTAATTCTCAGTCGCGTTGGTAATTTGAGTAAAGTATAAACTTCAAATCGATTAAAAAAAATCGATTTTTTTTGGCTCAGTACAATATACATAACCCCTTTAGAAAATTCAGTTTTCCCACCACAATGCATTGATTGAGGAATTTAGATATTTTATTAACAGAGCATTAGCAATAATTCGTTTGTATGTCTATTTTATGAGCCATTTTTTCGCCTTCCCATTGATTTGGTTTGAGATTTCCAGCACTGATGTTGTCCAATGCTGATTTGAGTGATTCTCTGAGTCCTGCCACTATCCCATGTAGTATGTGTTATCAAAAACATCGCGAAGCATCAAGTTCTAAATGTTCTCAAACGATATAATATCCGAAGAGAGTGATAAGAGTTATAAGAAATGTCTTATCACACTGTTAGGTGGATTAAAAGCGTTTTTGAATACAGCGAAGACCCGTTTTTATCAGCCCCTTGGAGAATTTTAGGCTGATGAAACGATAACATTGACAAAGTCGGCACATATTTTTTTCTGGTTCTGAAGAGACGAAGTCGAAACGCAAACATATTTTTTTCTTTCTTTTTAATAAACCGCAGCGGTTAAAATATTCTTCTTTAGTCCCTCAACAAAGCCTAAGATAAGAAAAATATGCTAAAGAAGGAGATTACTCGAATTTGACTTGAACGTAGGCTAGAGCCCACCAAACGGTTTTGATAGTTCGATAACTGCTAAGTTGTAAGAGTTACAAATAAACTTACATTACATTACATTCTGTATTTTCTTATGCAGAACAAAATCGTGGAACATTTTAAAATTCTACAAAATCACCAGGAAAAGTATTTTAAAAAAAACGTAATTTTCAGGGGTATATCAAAGAAATCTCCACAAATGTATATTAAAATCGACAGATAGACACATAGTCTCTTCAGCGAAGTTTTTTTTTTAACGGGTTGATAGGACTGCAGCTTATAGCTTGAGGGATCTCGGTCCGTCCCGCGAGACAAAATTTGCAAAATCGGAAGGATTAGCGACTGTCCACCAAATAAACACCGGTCCTCGAGAGGAGGACTAAATTTTGCGCCTGTTTGTCTCGAAGTGTGTAACGTCAAGTTTTCTATTTTGTCTGGTCCAATGTATCCTGCTCCTAACAACGCGTGCTAAGTCGTCAGTGATGCAATTAAAACTTCGCATTGATTCCGCTTCTATTTGCTTCCGGATCTCCTCATGGGTCCCCTAGGTCAGAAGCGGATCAATCGAATACAAACTATTTGGCGCAAGTTCAGAGCGTGTAACGTCGTGTCATCTAGTCTGTCATCCTATGGAACATCATCCTACCATCGCCTTGGGGTCAACGTCATATTGGCAAATTTCGCATTGAATCCGCTTCTGTCTCTTCCTGATCTCCTTTTTGTCACATAGTCTCTTCAGCGAAGTTAATACTTAAGATATTCTCAACAACTTTGCCAAATAGTTTTTTTTTATTTTCATAAATGACCAAACAAAAACTTGCTTTTCAGTTTAGGAGGGATTAATCACCCAACTAATACTTATTAAATGCAAAACAATATAACTAAACTTTGCTGAAGACACTATAGCTAAAAATGTCTTTTCGTGGTTCAAGGATTTCACCTTTTTACCACTTTGGAAACACTGCACTGGTGGATCCTCCTGTGAATTGAAAATGTCCAAAACTATCGATTTTTAACTACCAACAACCTGCCCTTAAATATAAAAAGTTCATGAAAAGTTGAAAAAAATGCTATTTTGACGCACCGACGGTACATTGAAAATGCCCAAAACTATTGATTTTCACTTACCAACAGGTTCTTCAATATAATAAACTTTCCCCAAAAGTTGAACAAAATCCATTCTGACACATCGTTTAACCCCCTGTGTATTGAAAATGTCCAAAACTATTGATTGTCAACTGCCAATAACTTACCCTTCAATATAAAACACTCCCGAAAAGTTGACAAAAAATTCCATTTTAACACATCGTCAGACCCCCCCCCCCCCCCCTGTGCATAGAAAATGTCCAAAACTATTGATTTTCTACTGCCAACTACATGTCCTTCAATAGTTATTTATTTCTAAACAATTGAAAGTTAACCACATCAACTTCAACTCCAATAAACGGGAAAGGGGAAAGTAACGCAAAATGTATCACGATAACCACCAATGAATTATCGACGATGACGATGAATCCGACGATACATTATCGTTAACGGAGTTTCCGATGACGTTGACGGGTGGTTAACGTTATCGACGATGACGATTAATTAGCGATTAACAACCCTGGCTCAAAACCATCAGTGACCGAATCACAAAACGCCGATACGTAAAAGATCAAATCACGAAAAGTCATTGGATCAACCCGAAGTATTTTTGAGACTATCGCCTATCATAACGCTCTTATTAAAAATACCTCAATTCATTTTCATTGCCATTTATCGGCCATCAGCGACGTCCATCCGCCCATCCAGCCCCTATCAAGATGAAGACCTACTAAGCCTTGATCTGCTCTGCGAATGCAGTGCATTGATACAACGCAGACTAAGAGTCCTCGGTAAAGGAACATTGGAGTCTTTTGATATTTGGACTGCAAATCCCAAGCAGGTAATAAACTTCATACGAAGTGGAGTGTCTTAATGGGAAGAGTGTGTATCTCAATAACGACAATCACTCATCAATAGTGATATGTCATAGTAGATAGTACATTTAGATTAAGGAAGGGGCATACCACAATAGATCTAAAAACTGGTCGCAGTGGTTCGTCTCCAACAAAAAGCCTAGTTTTTTATATGTGTAACGAGAAGACAACACACCCGCCTCATTCGTGTACGAGCGCGAGAGTCACACCAGGTTTGTTCTAGTACACGGAAGTTGCTTCGGAGCAAAAAATACTTGCACATTTTTACTCCGGTTTGCTACCAGAAGAGAAAAAGTATTGGAACAAACCTACTATCTGCTTCTTACTGCTGTAAATGTTTTCGCAGAACTTTTAAATGGCCAGTGCTAAGCAAGTATAAATGGTGTTACAATAAGCAAGAGTTATTACAATTTTTTTTTCGAGAGTTGTCCTACTGGAGCTGTAGAGCTAGGTTCTCGGAAGGGCTCCCCGTCAGAATCACATACTACAATTTGCAGACGAGACAGGCAATGTCGCCCAATAAAACACAGCATTAGGCCAATTGTAGCGGGCCGTGATTCTGAATGTGATATTCATTGTACGGTTCAGGTATGTGCGGGCGTAGGGACTCGAGATAGCGTGTATCATCGCGAAGGGCTCGAACATTTGTACTTTAACGTGCTCGATCGCATGTGCGTTTGTATGTCGCGTGTGCGTTTGTATGTCGCGTGCGCGTTTGTATGTCGCGTGTGCTAACGTGTATGAACTTCGCGTGTATAAATTCTATTTCATAACCGTGTGCCTTTCGCATATTCGCGTGTGTTCTAGAATGATCGCGCGCGGGCCGTGAATCTGATACTTAATTTTTTGTGTACGGTTCAGATTCCAGAAGAAAGTGGGTTCTTACATATCATTAGAATTCCTATTCATGTCGCCGTAGAACGCGTGGCCTAGTGGATATGAGCTTTATTTATTTTTTTTTATTGGTCCAACTGAATGTATGGACCTAAATTGCTAGAATGAAGGCTAAAGATTTCCGAACGTGACCGATTCATGATCGCGCGCGTTTGCGGGTTCGCGTTTGAGACCGCGTTTGTAACTTCGTAAGTATTAAAACGTTCACACAATTGCCGGAGTGTTATCAAGTTTACGCGATCGCGGGCATAGGTGTGCGTAGATGATCGCGAAAGGCTAAAGCGTTCGTATGTTGACGTGTTTGTCGCGTGTATGTGACTTCGCGTGTATACATTCGATTTTGAAACCCTGCGGCCATTCATATATTCGCGGACCGTCATTCTGATCTTTAGCTTTCGGTGTACGGATCACATTCTGACAGGGAGAGAGTTACCCCATATCACTAGAGTTTCCGGTCATGTCGCCGTTAAACGTTTTGTCTAGTGGATATGGGAGTTATTTTTCAATATTATTATTTTTTTTATTAATTAACAAGGACCTAGATTGTTGGTACCGAGGATAGAGTCTTCCGGACGATCCCGATTCATGATGGCGCGAGCGCGGGAGTTTGTAGGTTGACGCTTGAGATCGTGTTGCTAAGTTTATAAGTGCTGAGATTTTCACCTTATCGCCGGGGTGTAATCATGTTTGCGAGTTCGTGGCGTAGGTTGCTTGGAAAATCGCGAGGGGCTCTAACGTTTGTGCGCTGACGTGATTTTGTAACGTGTGTTCTTGAATGGTCGAGCGAACCGTGAGTCTGATATTAAATTTTCGGTGCGCGGTTAGAATTCTGGCAGAGAGTGGGATCGTTTATATCGATAGGGTTCCTGGTCATGTCGCCATGAGACGTGTTGTCTAATAGGTATGGGCGTATTTTCTTAATTGGTCCAGCTGAAGGCATGGACCTAGGCTTCTAGGATCAAGAATAGACTTCCGGACGTGATCGATTCGCAATCGCGTACGCAAGGGCATTTTTGTAGGTTCCCGCTTGAGACCGCGTTTGAGAATGTGTGAGTGTTAAGACGTTCACTATCACCATCTTTGCTGACCCAGCTGAAGGCGGGTGTAGAATGGCAGTATAGGACTTAAAAAGAAGAAATAAAGGACAATATATGAGAGACCTAATAGATTAGATAGGTACAAGATACAGCTGAATTTATGATCATCACATGAAAGACATACATTAGTACTTCAAACTCTACCAATACTTGAATAGCCAACCACCACACATAGCAGATCCTTTCTTTTTTGTATGTCGATAGCCGTGCATTGAAGAATGCCTAAAACTTTGAACTAGGCCCCGTCAAGTCCTGTCCGTCATATGTCCGTCTCGTCCTGTCGTGTCTGGGGCTTCCAGGTTACATGCATTCACCAGACGAGACTAGTTTAAATCAGCTTAATTGTGCACTGGTTTGGTAGAAATGATCATCGATCATCGAAATGATCGATCCTACGAGGGAATGCACTTGGCCCAGTCACCTGTCGAGCATTTGTATATTTGCGAGTTTGAATGTTTACGTGTGTATGGGAAGTGTAGCGATCATCGAAATGATAGATCCTACGAGGGAATGCACTTGGCCCAGTCACCTGTCGAGCATTTGTATATTTGCGAGTTTGAATGTTTACGTGTGTATGGGAAGTGTTGTGTGTTGAGATATGTGTGTTACCTGTAAATAATAAGTTAATACAAATAATATTTAATGTGTTAAAATAAGACATGTGTAATATGCTACTTGCAGTTTTTGGTCGTTCCTACTTATCTGATTCAATTGAGTATGAGAGTACATCTCAATTCTTCTAAAACCTGGCGACGTCTGATGGTAGCGAATAGTCATTGTTGGTAGCAATGTTACCCTTTTTTGATGAATGAACTCGGAGAGGTCATCATAGGAATGTGATGCATGAGACCGAAAATAAATAAATCAAAATGAAATAAAGAGAAGAGTTAGTATTATTATTGAGTATTATTTGAACAACACACATGTAACATGCAATAAAACTACTTGGAATCGTCTAAATGCCAGAAAATGATATATATTTATTATTAACGACAATTGCATTCCGTTAAAAGTTTCTCATGCTATGCTGACCGGGAATGGATGAGTGATGCGCGTCGGTAAATTAATCGTACCTTCATTTATCCAATCTGAATGAGCCGAATCGAATGCACGAATTGAACACCGATAAAAAGTGATCCAAAGAAGGATTACCCACTATTCTATCATATAAGCCAGTTCTGCATCCATTCCCTGACGCATATGTCACAAATACTCAGACGACCACATACACAGATAGACATACGACTAGCACATAACAATTTTACAATAGTACTAAAAACTACAATTATTACAACACAACACAACTAATAGGGTTCAACTGTAATTTTTTAATGCGCCTGTGCACGTTGACGAGGTCGACCGATAAATCGACACACAATGACTTCCACTGCGAGCCGTGCCCACAAAGACTACCGTTAAGCTGTTGAACAATGTCTGCAAACACAGCCCACAGAAAAAGTCAATCCACGGCGACCCGCCAATCGGCCACGCCAGTGCGCACAGGCCCTTAGCTGAATGTTGGTTTGGGCTGGTGCAGAGTATGAAATAACACAAAACATAAAAAAGGCCCATAAGCCCTCTCGGTCTCCTCGGGGCACCACTATCGAGGCGTAATGCAATAATATCTCAAAGCAGTTGTCTGCTCAAATATGCTTGAAGATGTTTGCAGTACCGTCAACCTACGAGAGGGAAGATTACAACAGGAAAATTCCAGAAATAAAGCTCCAGCAGTATAAGTCCAGAAATTAAGGTCCAGATATAAGCGTCCGACAATAAAGGTCCAGATAAAAAGATCCAGATATAAGCCCTGAAACAGCACATATGCAATTTTCCGTTTTGTGCACATCATGTATAATGTTGCTTTCACTCGACGAACAGTAGGGTGGATGTACCAATAGTCGCATGCTTAAGGAAAACTTTTGATAAAAAATCGATTAATAGACCAATGGGCAATATTAACACATTAAACGAAAACTTTCAGTCCCTACTTCGTAGGAAAAATATAAAGATGGCTTAGTAACCAATTTATATATTCAAAACCGCTTGTACCACTATAGGAACACATGTACCAATAGTGGTGCAATCGCTAATTTCGGTTCCTATTGCTGCAAATCCCATTGCTTTCTTATGGGACTTGCAACTATAGGTACACTACATCAACTATAGGTGCAAGGGAGCTCAAAATTCTAAGAAAATATTTTTTTTCAATAGTTATTTGAGCAAATTTCAAGAATAACAGTTTTATTGTCGCATAATTTTAGTGCGATGAATCGATAAAAAATATTTGTTGATGGTTGGTATCTTACTTAGGCGTATAACCCACTACTGCAACTATTGGTACACCTCAACTATAGGAGCACCCACCCTACTTATTTAATTTTGTGACTCACTAGCCTTTTTCCGACGACGTCAGCAGATTTGCCAATTGATCGTGCCGACGGACAAATTTATCCGGCTCGAAAAACAGATTTTGTGGTGCTATGTCACCGGTAACCTGTCGGATTATTTCGCCACGAGCAAAGTGCTTGCTACCGCGATGGACGGGCCCCGTGGTGGTGAAGGAACGCTACGTGGGAAGCTGAGCTGCAAGCATCCGGGCGGGTCATAGGTGGTGGATAATGCTTAATCGCGATAGCAACTAGTTGTGATTCGCGACCCGAACCAGCAGCGGGGGCTGACTGCGGGTGTGGTAGGACGAGGTAGTGGGCCCTATACGTTCTAGGCCTAAATACCACATGCCCTAAAGCAGCCCTGACAAGGCGAGCCTGCGCCGCCTTTAAATAAGCGCTTAGCCCAAATCCCTCTCCTCCCGTTATCCTTCCTTCCTTCCTTCCTTCTGCGGCTGTTCGCCCATCTAAATATGGAAGCTGTTCTTCAATGTCAGCTTCTTTCACCGAACAGCCTAGATAAGCCGTGTAGTGTCGGTAGTGGTTGTTTCAACCGGCTAAGAATTACACTACGGACTACCTGTTTCAGTGGTAAAAATCTACCAAACAGGGAACCCCAATTCCATAGTGTCATGCGACCCGTGCTATGGGTAAAATTGTTGAGGGGGTTTAAAACATTCTCAATGGCGAACGGAGCCTGGGAAGAGTCGGGCGAACTCCCCAGTATGCTGCATTACGCAGCGGAACGTTCACTCTACACACCGATTTTTTCACCAATGATCCACTCAATTTTGCCGAATTTTTGTTGGCTGGGGGTTTACTGAGACTCTCGGCTGATGGTAGTTCGGTGAAGTTTTGTTGAGTTTCGATTATCAAATTTCGATGTGTACAGATGAACCTGCCCAGAGGCCGTGTGGTATCCGGCCTAGAATTGAGCCACTGGAGTCCTGCTGCCATGTCCAGGCACGTAGCCAGAGGGGGGGCTAGGGGGCTAAAGCCCCCCCCGAAACTTTTCAAAAATAAATTTAAGAAGCAATATGTTTTTCGGTAACTCGTAAAAAAATTGTATCTTGTTTGGTTTCAACAAATTAATGGGAGAATGGTGAGGAAGATTGCTATTTCGAGCCACCGAAGACATCGGTCACGATATCTACTCAGTATGCCGAGTCTGATAACACACTTCCTTTCATATTGTGTGACTCGTCGGAAGAACAAAAGAAACTGTTACTTTAATTCTTTTTTTTTTTTATAATTGATAAATTTATTTAGGCCCAAATGCGGTAGCTCGACGAGGCCGATTGTTTGTTTTTTTACAATGAATAAAAAAAAACAGCTACATTAAATTTTTGGTCTCGTTCAGGCGCAGCTTTCTGCTGCGTGTTGAGATCCTTTTTCTAGGTGGCGAAATATTGCCAATGTTGTCCACTGCAAGTTGAGGTTTATTTCGTTTGTCTTCTTTCGCGTTATCGTTCACGTCCATGTCCTCATCCGTACTACTTTCCTGCTGCTCGCAGTCGGATGTTCCAGTTTGCGTTTTACTCTTAAGGGTCGTTTTATTATGTTCGTTATCGGCATTCGTTTCGTTGTTGTTGTTGCTGGTTGTTGGTTTTGCAGCTGTTAGTGGTTTAGCGTAAGATGGTTCTGGGCTGATTTCAGTTGGATTGGTTAAGTATTCCTTAACAGTTTCTACGCAAGGTTTTCCGAGGTGCAGCTTCTTCGTGCAGAACTGGCACGTAGGAATTTGCCCTGGGTACGTGACTAGCGATGTTTGATGAATGAGAACATCGTCACTTCCTAACGCTGTGACGGTTATGTATGAGGGAATTGGCTTGGTCACACGCATTCTCACCACACGAACACCGTTAGGGATGCCCGGGAAAAAATTCTTCCAAGTCTCATGTGTAACGGAGTCTACTTCTCCGTATTTTTGCAAGCATTTTTTAATCGCGCCGTCAGGGGTACGCGTAGCCAAATCATGGACACGAACTTCTACAGCGCCGTTCTCGATGTATACGGGAATGCTATATTTAACATTGCCGCATTCGGCGGTGTGCTGCATGTTGTTTCGCGAGGCGAATGACTCAGCTTGGTTAATGTTATTGAACGAAATCAGCACGCAATGTTTAATATGATGCATTTGTAGGGTTTTCACTTCAGCCAGATTGAGTTTCATCTGCACTTTTAATAACTGTTCCACTTCCCGAATGGCTGGTCTTACGGGGCATTTCGAAAAATCAACAGCAACACAGTTCGGTCGTATCTGGGTTGCTTTTTGCTGGGCACCGTCACTCATCACTAAATCGCACAGTAGGTATAGGCTATTGTTATATGGACTGCTTGTGTGATAGGCACCGATTGATTTTTAGGTAGAATTGACTGTTTCACTTGCGCGGGACGATTTTTTGCTTCTGCTCAGGGCGAGATGTGAAGACAAACTGATGACTTTAATTCATGCTGGGGTAATCCGTCGGATGATTGAATCGTAAAAGCAAGAAGTGGTGCTCCAGCCAAACGTGGAGGCTATTGACTTCTGGAATTTTTGCATAACCGAATTTCATGATGGGAAATATTTGCTGAAGGTGAAAATAGAGGTTATGCTTACGAACATCGCCTTTAACGAGTTCTACCTTGTCAGGCATTCAGTACTTATGTTACTCAACAAATTAGCCTAGGCGAAACCAGTCATTTTGCAACTTGTAACACGTGGTTGATTCTCATATATATGGATGATGAGAAAATCAATGTTCGGCTACAAGATCTGATACCTCTTACTTGAACCGCGGGCGAGCGACCAGGAGGTTAAAGCCCCAATAAACAAGCTTAACTTCTTTGAACCGTGGCCATTAAAAGATTCCTGTCACATTTGGAAAAAATGTAATTTATTATAAAGGACACATCTAGGAATTAGACGGGTAGGGTCAGCTAGGATTTCGTCCTAGCTGACCCTGCACGCACAAAACACAATGCGATAATATAATCATACACGTTACATCTTTGCACATCCATAGTCTCCAATACGATTACCTGAAAAACAAACAATTGCCAAATTTGTGGCTGCTGTTCATATAATATTGACGGCAAAAACTGCGTCTAGTATCTCAAAATTAACAGTCAGCATCATCATTGAGGAAGTCGACACTTGTGGCCCGTAAGGGGACAAAACAAAAATGAAATCAGATATTCGCGAACTGCCATGTCCATGGCAGTTACCACGATAATAATACGGAAGTGTACAAGATAGATATGAACGACCACCAAGACGCGGTTGGTTATGAAAAATATTTCTCAATCAGTAAACAGGTCAATCGCACGAGATCTGTTGGACAACCATTAGCGTTTTATCATTTTCATTGTTTACATCGTGGAAATATATTAAAGACTCAAGGCTTCATTTAGCTAATGCATTGAACCGACTCAAGTAAACGAATTGTATAATAAAAAAATAGAAGTTTCATAGAAAACTGAGTACAAAAACTGTCCCAAAATTAACATTTATCGCTAGTAATGGTATCTAACAATACTCATTTTATGCTAGATATAATAGATTAGAGCAATGTGCGCTTAATATAAACGTCAAGCATCTTCCAAACTGTTTTCTTACATTCTTTAGCTAAAAATAATTGACACGTATTTTTTGGTTTGGCTAAATATTATATTTTTTTCAAGTTATTCGCTTTTGAACTTTTGAAGTCTATAAAATTGAACATTTTTCAATCACTGATAACTCGGAAACGACTCGATATATGGAAAAAAATATTAAATAAAAAAGTTGCGTTTTCAAATAAGCTTACCAAAAAAAAATCACAATTTTTTTGTTATATAACTTATGAAATTTGCAATTACTTGAAACAAATTGAATTTTTTTAAGGCTGGACCAAATTTTTTATTTATTATTTTCTTTAAGTATTAAAATTGTGTTAAAAAGATTGTGTAAAAATTTGGCAGTGGAATTCTTTGCGAGATATTACAATTATAAACATAAAACATGGCAATTTTACACTAAACGCCCAGCGAAAGGCCTGTTATAACTGAAATGTCTCGTAACACTTCGAGTTCCATTCTGAATTTTTCACATAATCTTCTTAATATAGTTATGTAATCAAAATAAATTTGATTTCGGGGGACTTTAGAAAATATTTGCTTTTAACATGAGAATACCCCCAAAAAAGTCTTAAATTTGCAGAATGCGAGTCATTCCACGATTTACAACTATAATTTTAGTTCCCTTCAATTTTTTGCACTCTTTAGCTGAAAATTATAGACACGATTTTTTTACTTTGGCTGAATTTGATTTTTTTTTTTCAAGTTATGAGTTTTTGAACTTTATAAAGTACTAGCTAATACCCATCGCACGTTGATGCGACTTTCAACGAAATAGGAGGAAACCATAATTTGTTCCGAAGCGCCTTCTTGTAGGCAGATAATCCCCACTAATAGCACACAAACACGCTCCATAACAAATTCCTACTATACATAAATTTTTACGGCAATTGGTTAAGCCGTTTGGGAGTCCATAAATCACATACATACAAATATCGACTTTTAATAATATAGTGATTTTTTAAAGTTTTATAAATTTAATAGAATTGGACATTTTTCATTCCCTCATAACTGAGAAACTATTAGATTTCTGGAAAAAAGCATTAAATAATAAAAGCTGCGTTTTCGGAAGATCTCGGCGGATTTTTTTTGTAATATTTGTTTTTGTTAAATAATTTATGTATTATGCAAATATTAGTAACAAATTTTTTTTCAGGGTGGAGCCAAAAAAATCTTTTTAGCTTTTTCAAATAATTTATAATTATATCGAGAAGATTGTGTACAAATTTCAGAACGAAATTCGAAGTATTTTACGAGATATTTCAATTACAATAGGCCTATCACTAGGCGTTTGGTGTAAAATTGCCTTGTTTTAAGTTTATAATTGTAATATCTCGCAAAGTATTTTGATATCCACTCCCAAATTTTTGCACAATTATTTTAACATGATTTTTAATATTTAAAGAAAATAATAAGTAAAAAAATTGGTCCAACTTTAAAAAATTCAATTTGTTTCAAACAATTGCAAATTTCATAAGTTATATAACAAAAAGAAATTGCTATTTTTTTCAGTGAGCTCATTGAGTACACAACTTTTTTATTTAATATTTTTTTCCATATATCGAATCGTTTCCGAGCTAGGGGCAGATCACTCGAAGAATGTATAACAAATTTGCATCAAATTAGAAAAAATGCATTTAATTTCCATTTTTGCATCAGCTTTGCACTCCCTCGCAGAAAAGTTTGTTTAACAAACGTACTACGCGATCCACTTTGTCCGACGTTTTGTTAAATGTAGGGCTAGTTTTTCTGTAGGGTTTTGACGTCTTACACGCAACGCAAACAACATTGCACGCAACGCAAAAACATTGCACGCGACGAAAAATACATTATGAATTTCTATTTTGATGGAAATAAATGCATTTAATTTCGCTGATTTTTAAAAATGCATCACAAGTGATCTGCCCCTAGTTTCCGAGTTATAAGTGATTGAAAAATGTTCAATGTTATAAACTTCAAAAGTTCAAAAACTAATAACTTGAAAAAAAATCATATTCAGCCAAAATAAAAAATACGTGTCAATTACTTTAACTAATGAATGCAAGAAAAATAATTGGAAGGAATTCAAATTTTGATTGTAAATCAGACGTGGAATGACCCATATATTTTGATCCTATTGATCACCAAAGATCCTCCTTCCTAACTGGGGTATGCCAAAAAATTATGTTAGCATGATGCATTAGAACTGGTCATAGTTACAGGACGCCAGATCAAGAAAATAGAAGTTGAACCATCTACAATTCGTTTGCTAAATCAGAAGATTTTGTGCAAATTTCGACATTCTCTTCGATCGAACATTTTATGGATATTTTTCTACTCATTTCGATTTAGCGTCATCTACACCTTTTAAACGTGTAGCTTAGAACACCTTGCGTTTTCCAGCACCGTCAAGGATTGTCATATTCGGCGCATAAATACTGAGAACTCTAGAATATCCATTGTTGCAACGAGAGTAAATTGTAACTTGTAAATAAAAATAAATAATAAAAATCAAATTAAACATCAATAATTCGTTGATGTACTATAGCCTTTCTTGTGACAAAGAACATGGATTGTCTTAGATTTGGCTTTGTTTTCATTAAGAACTTTTCAAAATTTCGTTTAGTTTCTAGTGACAATATGAAGTAATTAGAACTAAAAGCTTTATGCAGGGGCGGGTAAAGCGTAGTTGGTAAATTGATTACCTTTTACGCAGCTCATCACGGTTCGTTCATCAATCCCGCACATGTAGGGTTAGAAATTTTTCTAAAGAAATTTTCTAACCCAAAAAGAGGCGAATAACCATAAGGTTAAAACATGTATAATCGAAATAAAAAAGCTTTATACAATAATTTTTTAAGCCCCTCCCGAAATAAACTCCTGGCTACGGGCCTGGCCATGTCGTAGGAGGCGACTGAAAGTAGGAGACCCTAAGTCAAGGTGTAGTTCCGTGCCGAGGACTTAATGACTGGAGGGTCTAAAATATTGCCCTTACTGTGTTATGCGAATCTCTGACACAGTGGACCATTATTTTCTTCGCAAATCGTGGGAATCAAATGATCATGTCCCTTTTAAACCTGATATGGCTCGCTAAATGCGTTAACATCCCAACTCGCTTGGTGTCCTCTAGTTGTTGTGCAATTTGTGTTGGAGATGAAATGTACAGTTCTCTAATCAACAATGGTTAGAATAGCACAAGTCAATCTCCAACATAAACGTACAGCAACTATGAATTTATCTCGACTCATGCAGGAAGGTAAAGCTTCCATAGCATTGGTTCAAGAACCGTATTTCCATAAAGGAAACTTCTATTTTGGAAAGTTACTTAACACTGCCTTCATTGCTTACAACAAGATAGGCATGACTAACCCACGTGAAATGCCTCGTGCTTGCATTCTTGCAAATAAGGCTATTGACGCGTGTCTCATATCGGAGCTCACAACTCGCGATATCTGTGTTGTCACAGTTACATTGACTGTCGGAAACGTAGACAAAAAATATATATATTGTTCAGCATACCTACCGCATAACGAATCATCTCCTTCTGATGATTTCAAAAGCGTTGTAGCATATTGTAGCAGAAATGGGCTTCCGCTCATTATCGGCAGTGATGCGAATGCTCATCACATCATTTGGGGCAGCTCAGACATCAATCTGAGAGGCTCTGAACTGATGGAGTACATAAGTAGTACAAATCTCCATATTCTGAATGTGGGAAACCGACCAACTTTTGCGAGGTCTGGGAGGGAGGAGGTGTTAGACATAACACTTTGCTCTGATAGAATTTTGCATGAACTGGGAAATTGGCAGGTTCCAAATGAAACTGAACCGGCTCTATCCGATCATAAATATATATTTTTCGATCATTTTGATGTCACCTTCAATGTGGTGACATATCGTAATCCTAAATCTACAAACTGGGACCTCTTTTTGGAAAACTTGGCGACTAAATTTCATGGATATTTTCCAACAATTAGTCAATTAGACGACTTAGATGACGTCGTGGATACGACAAACTCATTCATATTAGCATCCTACGAAGAAGCTTGTCCACTTCGTACTGTTAAATCGACTAGGGGAACCCCTTGGTGGAGGGCTGAGCTTGAAAGAATGAAGAAAGTTATGAGAAGAGCTTGGAACCGGCGTCAGCGTGATGACTCCAGGGCTTTTAGGTCAGCTCGTAGTGCATATAAGAAATGTCTTAGATCTGCAGAACGGGCTGGCTGGCAAAGCCTATGCACTAATGTCTCTAGTCTGAACGAGGCTAGCAGATTAAATAAAATTCTCTCCAAATCGAATGATTTTCAGATGAACTCCTTGAAAACCAGAGATGGTGTTTATGTGACGGACGAAAAAGATGTTCTTAATTGTCTCTTCGACACACACTTTCCAGGTTGTATCGATCCGGAGTTGAACAATGTTCACAGATCTCATTCTGGTGATTCGGACTCGTGGGCGTTAGCACGCACATTGGTTTCCACTGAATCGATCAAGTGGGCAGTTGACAGCTTTGCTCCATACAAATCACCCGGAAAAGATGGAATACTTCCCGTGCTACTCTAAAAGGGATTTGATATTCTTAAACATGTCTTGAAAAAGATTTTGCTTTTTAGTCTTGCTACCGGGTATATCCCGAAAGCATGGCGAGAAATAACTGTTAGATTTATTCCCAAAGGGGGGCGCTCAAGCTATGAAGAAGCCAAGAGTTTTAGGCCTATCAGCTTAAGTTCTTTTCTTCTGAAAGCTTTGGAACGGATAATCGATCATCACATCAGGAACGTTAGTTTAGTTGAATATGCACTGCACAAAATGCAACATGCATATCAGTGTGGGAAATCCACGATAACTCTGCTTCACGATGTTGTTTACAACATTGAGAAAGCCTTCTCGCTCAAGCAATCTAGCTTGGGTGTATTCCTAGATATTGAGGGTGCTTTTGACAATGTGTCCTTCCAGTCTATTCTGGAAGCGACGCGCGGTCATGGGATACCTGCATGTATCTCAGGTTGGATAAACGCAATGCTTAGTAACCGCATACTTTGCTCGTCACTGCGACAGGCTGAGATACGGAAGTTGAGTATTTGCGGTTGTCCTCAGGGCGGCGTTCTGTCACCTTTGTTATGGAACTTAGTAGCTGACGGCTTGTTGAAGAAACTCAATGAGCTTGGATTTCCGACCTACGGGTTTGCTGACGATTACCAAATACTAATTACTGGATTTTGCATCGGAACAATCTTTGACTTAATGCAACAGGCATTAAGAGCTGTCGAACAGTGGTGTCGACAAGTTAAACTATCAGTTAACCCAAGCAAAACTTCAATGGTTCTTTTCACGAAGAAGCGAATAACAACCGGGGTTCGTCCCTTGCAGTTCTTTGATTCTGAGCTACTGTGCGCAGATCAAGTCAAATACGTTGGAGTCATATTGGATTCCAAACTGAATTGGTCTGCTCACATTGAGTTCAGAGTCAAGAAAGCGTGCATGGCCTTCGGGCAGTGCAGACGAACTTTTGGAAAGACCTGGGGTCTCAAACCTAAATACATCTATTGGATTTACACGACAATTGTACGTCCAATACTGTCATACGGATGCCTTGTGTGGTGTCAGAGGGGAGAGGTGGTGACAGTCCAGTCAAAGCTAAACCATCTGCAAAGAATGGCGCTCATGGCGTTGACTGGTGCTTTCACCACGACTCCGACTGCTGCTCTTGAGGCACTTCTAAATATCAAACCATTACACATACACTTAAAACAAGAAGCACTATCATGTGCATACAGACTGCAGGTTACTGGGCTTTGGAACAGTAATCACGTTGATCTTGCTACCAGTCATACACGATTGTGGTCACAAATGGTTACATGGGGTGAAGATATTCTTGCTCCCAGCGATATTACACTCACTTGTAGTTTTCCTTACAGGACATTCCATGTGAAGATTCCCTCTCGAGAGGAGTGGTTGTCTGGCTTTATGGAAAGACAACAACAAACGCAAGTGGTTTGTTACACTGACGGTTCTCTGATGGAGGGACGTGCTGGTGCTGGTGTCTACTGTCGTGAAATGAGATTGGAACAATCTCACTCACTAGGTAGATACTGTACTGTATTCCAAGCAGAAATCTTTGCGATTATGTGCGGGGTGCAATCGGCCCTTCAACTGAGTTTGTCCGGCAGAGTTATAAACTTCTGCTCCGATAGTCAGGCTGCAATCAAGGCTCTTAGCTCAGACAAATCCCGGTCCAAGCTAGTGATCGCGTGCCGAACCCAAATCGAAGAACTAAGCATTGTCAACACTATCTACCTTGTCTGGGTGCCCGGACATTGCGGTATTACTGGAAATGAATGGGCTGACGAATTGGCCAGGGCAGGTTCAGCGATTGACTTCGTTGGTCCTGAGCCCGCGCTGCCAATTTCGACAAGTTGGATAAGGGAAAAAATACGGTCCTGGGCTTCGTCCGAGCACCGAAATTATTGGAGAAATCTACAAACGTGTCGCCAAACAAAGGCGTTTCTAGAACAACCATGCCCAGTGGTTTCGAAAAATCTCTTACATTTTTTGAAGCTCCACTGCGGCATGCTGACCAGGGCTTTAACCGGCCACTGCAAACTCAATTATCACATGGCAACTATTCAGCGCGCTGAGTCTTTTTCATGTGATCTTTGTGAATCCGACTACGGAACCTCATATCATCTGATATGCAGCTGTCCAGCGGTAGCGCAATTGCGATTTCGAGTCTTCAGCCGTCCTTATATAGACGAAACCATGTTTGGTCGACTGAAACTCAGAGACATACTAAAGTTTCTTATCCAATGTGGTAAAGAGCTTTAGGCTTATTCGCAGGCAAGTTGAACTACTTGTGAGTTTAACTTACCTGTTGTTTATTTTTGTTTTGTGTTGTTATTTTTCCCACCCTTCCAATTCTACTTCCCCACACCTCCTTGTCCTTTCCTTCCGCTCAGGAAATGAAGAAAACACACGGCAAGGCACAAATCCCCGACTATGTCCGGGGAACGTGCCATTTGAGCCAATATATTCTGATTCCTGATTCCTGAAGCCCTGAAACAGCACATATGCAATTTTCCGTTTTGTGCACATCATGTATAATGTTGCTTTCACTCGACGAACAGTAGGGTGGATGTACCAATAGTCGCATGCTTAAGGAAAACTTGATTGCAACTATAGGTACACTACATCAACTATAGGTGCAAGGGAGCTCAAAATTCTAAGAAAATAATTTTTTTCAATAGTTATTTGAGCAAATTTCAAGGATAAGTTTTATTGTCGCATAATTTTAGTGCGATGAATCGATAAAAAATATTTGTTGATGGTTGGTATTTTACTTAGGCGTATAACCCACTACTGTATTATTGGTACTATTGGTACACCTCAACTATAGGAGCACCCACCCTACTTATTTATTTTTGTGACTCACTAGTCTTTTTCCGACGACGTCAGCAGATTTGCCAATTGATCGTGCCGACGGACAAATTTATCCGGCTCGAAAAACAGATTTTGTGGTGCTATGTCACCGGTAACCTGTCGGATTATTTCGCCACGAGCAAAGTGCTTGCTACCGCGATGGACGATCGACTTCAACTGTCCGTGTCTTTGTGTTTGTGCGATACCGTGATTTTGCTTCTGGTATTGATGACATCCGGTGGAAGTTATCCAAGATGCAGTATTATTAGGTGTCCACATACGCAGTAACTGATGCGTTCGACGAGGGAATGGTGATTTGCCAAACTGTTAATTAATAATATTGATAATTTTGTTTGGCGCATCATTGACTTAATGTTAACAATAATGCACAAACGCTACAATATTCTTAACTCGGTCGGTTGTGAAACCTAACCTAGAAGCACAATATACATATTTTCGAATATTTCTTATGTTAGTGTATCTACTAAAAACTATTAGCATTACTTCCAAATTGTTTTTCTTCCTCTCTGTGTCCATTAATTACTATAATTTAAATTACGTCAGAATCACATAGGGTGAAGTGCCTATTTTCACCATACTAAGGAGAGCGCCTCACTGATTTATTAATTATTCGGCCTACAAACAATGGAATGCGTACAAATTGGCATCAATAGCTTTGCTTTGTTGTTAAGTACCAAGATAATAACATACATGCGCTGAAGACAGTGAAATTCTCGTGATTGAACGCAACGAAAACACGAATCGAGTGCCCCTATTGTTGCGCTACCATTTGACTCAATGCGTTAAACAAAGATGGCAGACACTGCTCTAACCAATGGCTTCAAATGGGTAGCTTGATAATAGAAACATAGCGATAATGAACTCATCACCCTACTACAATTTGCAGACGAGACAGGCAATGTCGCCCACTAAACCACTGCATTAAGCCAATTGTAGCGGGCCGTGATTCTGAATGTGATATTCATTGTACGGTTCAGGTATGTGCGGACGTAGGGACTCGCGATCGCAAAGGGTTCGAGCATTTGTAGTTAACGTGTTCGATCGCGTGTGCGTTTGTATGTCGCGTGTGCTAACGTGTATGTAACTTCGCGTGTATAAAATCTATTTTATAACCGTGTGCATTTCGCATATTCGCGTGTATTCTTTGGATAATCGTGCGCGGACCATGAATCTAATACTTTATATTTGGTGTACGGCTCAGATGCTAAATGAAAGTGAGATCTTCCATATCACTAGAGTTCCCGGCGATGTCGCCGTAGAGCGTGTGGTCTAGTGGATATGAGCTTTATTTTTTTGATTGGTCCAATTGAATGTATGGACCTAAATTACTAGAATGAAGGCTAAAGATTTCCGGACGTGACCGATTCATGATCGCGCGCGTTTGCGGGTTCGCGTTCGTAACTTCGTAAGTACTAAAACGTTCACATAATTACCGGAGTGTTATCAAGTTTGCGCGATCGCGGGCATAGATGTGCGTAGATGATCGCGAAGGGCTTAAGCGTTCGTATGTTGACGTGTTTGTCGCGTGTGCTCGCGTGTATGTGACTTCGCGTGTATAAATTCGATTTTGAAACCCTGCGGCCATTGATATATTCGCGGACCGTCATTCTGATCTTTAGCTTTCGGTGTACGGATCACATTCTGACAGGGAGAGAGTTACCCCATATCACTAGAGTTTCCGGTCATGTCGCCATGGAACTTTTGTCTAGTGGATATGGGAGCGATTTTTTTTTTAATTTTTCAATTTTATTTATTTTTTTAAATTAACATGGACCTAGACTGTTGGTACCGAGGATAGAGACTTCCGGACGATCCCGATTTGTGATGGCGCGAACGCGGGAGTTTGTAGATTGACGCTTGAGATCGCGTTGCTAAGTTTATGAGCGCTGAGACGTTAACCTTATCACCGGGGTATAATCATGCTTGCGAGTTGGTGGGCGTAGGTTGTTTGGAAAATCGCGAGGGGTTCTAACGTTTGTACGCTGACGTGGTTTTGTAACATATTTGCGTGTGTTGTGTGTTCTTGAATGGTCGCGCGAACCGTGAGTCTGATATTAAATTTTCGGTGTGCGGCCAGAATTCTGGCAGAGAGTGGGATTCCTTATATCGATCAGACTCCCGGTCTTGTCGCCATGAGACGTGCCGCCCAATAGGCTTCTGGGATCAAGGGTAGTCCTCCGGACGTGACCGATTCGTAATCGCGCGCGCGAGGGCATTTTTGTAGGTTCCCGCTTGAGACCGCGTTTGAGAATGTGCGAGTGTTAAGACGTTCAATATCACCATCTTTGCTGACCCAGTTGAAGGCGGGAGTAGAATGGCAGTATAAGATTCGAAAAGAAGAGATAAAATACAATATATGAGAGACGCAATAGATTAGACAGGTACAAGATACAGCTAAAGTTATGATCATCACATGAGAGACAAACATTACTACTTCAAACACTACTAATACTTGAATAGCCAACCACCACACATAGCACATCCTTTCTCAATTATCTATTTGTTACTGGTTGATTGTTGTTTATGAGCGGGTGAATAGAAAAAAGGTAAAGAACAGAAAAAAGGCTCCTATCAGCCCTCCCGATCTCCTCGTTACACCACTATCGAGGCGTATTGTAATCAACATCTTGAAGCGGGCTTCTTATATAAATAAAATCTTGCGTCATAATGATTGGTGGATTATTAACATAAGAACTAATTAACCTCAAGTAGTAGCACTTGGTGCAAATAGAAACCAAAAAAAGCGAAGGGTCCTTATATTTAGATCATGTTTACAATACCGTCAATCCTCCTGCGAGAGGGATAAAGAAATAGATATTAATAGATAATAGAATAGATAAGATAATAGATAACACAGAAATAGATATTACATGCATCTAAACTACTTTTAGGTGTTTGGTGATGTGGTTCACGTGGATTGGATTTCTTCAAAAACTACGTGTTTCAGTTTACTAAGTTGATCTAGTCGAGCATTAACTAGTGGCTGAACAGTATGTTTAAGAGATGGTTCCATCCACAAGAGATTGTCATCTTTGTTTCTGAAAATAGCGAATCCGATTCGTTATAAACGAGTGTTGCTCGCCATCTTCACGAGCCAGAGCGACAGAGCGATTTAAGAGATAAAAACACCCACCTTCAGTCTGATCATCTCTTATAGAACCATTGACCCGAATCGAATGACTCGATCACTATGCTCAAGATCAAATGAGTCCCCGAACAACCGAACCAGTATGTTCCCCCATTTGAAAGTAGAAACATCCATATCAGCCGTCCGCCAAAACACTCGATCGAATGATTATTACATGACTAATTCAGACAGATTCAGAGATCAATGAACCAGCACTCGCTCGGATCTCCCATTCTTATCGACCAAGCAAGAGTACGCGCCCATTAGACTCATCACCCAAGCCCAGGGGCCACAACCCCTTAAGTTAAAAATATAAACACAAACTATTATTTTCGAGTTAGAAGCATTTGAGCAAGAGCATGATAACCGTACAATTCGTAGTTGCTACTCTGCGATTCACCAGGACTAGCGAAATTGCACAGAGAATCAACGAATGGAGCCTGGGAGTAGCTATCCATTCTCAATGTGCAAGTTTCGAGAGTTCCATATTTGTTAAAGTCAATAGCAGCGCCGGCCACATCCTTACGGTCATCGAGGAATGAAAGGAATGTTAGTGTAACAAGCGTTGTTATGGAGACCGTGTATACTTCTGCATCTCCACGTTTATCATGGGAAGGAATTTTTGTTAGTAGGATGGGGTAAAAGTTACACAAATCAGGATTCACCGTGATAAGCGGTACGATCTATGTAACTCTCAATAGTGTTATCATGTGTTTATTGCTCTAGGCAGTCGGCTACCGAGCATTTATGATAGATTTATCGTTTGTTGAGTTAGTTCGGAAATTCTCAGTTTATAAACTTCCACTCCAGCCAGCTGTCTGTCGGGAATGACATATACGTTTATTTGAATCGAACGGAATGTGAACGATTTTATTACTCTTTGCCTCTTCACACCGGCGAAACACGACAGTTGAAGGGGGGGGGGGGGGTATAAGGGCCTCAGTAAGAAAAAAAACTCTCTTCGCGAATTCGTTTTCGCAATTATCCATACACATTGTGTATCTCTGCGTCTAATAGAAGTCGGAATATGTAGTTCAATATTTCACACACGTGTTTATAAATCCTCTCAGCACTCGCATGCGAATTAGTAGTACAAGCTGTGGCAAAATAAGCCGTCATGCACGCTGAAGGGCCTCTCTGAGACTCGGCCCGATCGGAACGGCCCCAGTTGTTACGGCATTTAATTAGCAAGGGACTGGAAGGTGAAGTATATTTTTCAATATTTAGAGCCATAGTACTCAAGGGAGAGCAAGGAGTTGAAGGGAGAAAGTTTAGAAAAGTGTGGAAGGATCATATATGCAACCTTAGAGCTCACCGGCGACTTAACTTTTTGTCTGCTACCATAGGAGTCAGGGTCTTTTGGCATTAGAAATGCGAATCACCTGAGTCTACGGCATGTCCGGACAAGCGTAAAGTAACTTGTTACTTCATGCTGTCGGAACCGACTCTTTGTCTGCTACCGTAGAAGTCAGGGTCTTTTGGCATTAGAAATGCGAATCACCTGAGTCTACGGCATGTCCGGACAAGCGTAAAGTAACTTGTTACTTCATGCTGTCGGAACCGACTTTTGTCCGTTACCGTAGGAGTCAGGTTCTTTTGGCATTAGAAATGCGAATCACCTCAGTCTACGGCATGTCCGGACAAGCGTAAAGTAACTTGTTACTTCATGCTGTCGGAACCGACAGCATGAAATAACAAAAACGGCCCCCGCCGCATTCCCCGTCAGCCACCGCTACTCGACTGTTCACAGTTTCCAAACAACCGATCAGCAACAGCAAACAAAGAGCGAGGCATACCCCATACAGGCCAAAACGGGCACGAAAAGCAACACTACGCAACCAAGCTCATCTAGCTTCTTTTTTTTGTATAAATTTATTGTCCAGTCTCTTATTCTTACTTATTTAGTTACATTGTAAATAAAATGTATATCCTTCTACCACTCGAGTGTTTCCCATATAGAGACAACTCGACGAAATGCTATATCATCTCAAGATAGACAATATTTACTGAAAAAAACATTCGATTGTTTTATGTTATAAATATGGGAAACACACGAATGATGTATTCCGTTAAAAAAATTCATAAATGTCTTCGTCGTATCTGGTTTTTGTGGTATCCATGTGGAGTGATAAATTTAAAAATTATATTGGTCAACACTTGTGTAGCATATGTCGTAATGGGCGCAAAAAATACATCGAAAATAAATATGAACATAAACAAAACACAATGTTCGTTCAATTTTAATTTACATCCCATGTTTATAGTAATAGGTTCCTCTATTACGCATTTAAAATATAACAAAATTTACACGGTCTTCTTATAGTGTTTTCCAAAGTAATGGAACTGGAATATTCCATGACTCAACAGGCACATACGGAAAACTGTAACGATGATTTTCAAATAAAGATCATTGATGATTAATTGAAATTCGATAAAGTAAATAATATCTTACCAGAACTTGGAGAACCACCAATTAACAGAAGCAATTGTGATAAAAAAAAACCCCACATCGTGCGATTGAACAACAGATTTTAAGTAAACTTTTTTCAAAAGACACATCGTTTAAAAGTAGTATCACTCGGTGAAAATAAAAACGCGAAATAAAATATATTAATGTTGTAGACTAAAAATGAATTTGGATATAACGTAGATGTATTTTGACTAACAAAAGTGTTTTTGAAAATGTTTTGCCTTTCTCATATAAAGAAAGGCTATGCAATCACTGTAAAAATCGACTTTTTAACGGAGGCCCGGAGGGCCGAGTGTCATACACCATTCGATTCAGTTCGTCGAGATCGGCAAATGTCTGTGTGTGTATGTATGTGTGTGTATGTGTGTGTGTCATTTAAACTCACAATTTTCTCAGAGATGGCTGAACCGATTTTCACAAACTTAGTTTCATCTGAAAGGTATAACGCTCCCATAAGCTGCTATTGAATTTTTAGTTGATCCGACTTCCGGTTCCGGAGTTACGGGTTGAAGAGTGCGGTCACACAGCAAATTCCCATATAAACTGGTACCACCATGATGTTAAAATGATGTAAAACATATTAAAATTGATGTAACATTACTCTAGATTGCGGGTCTAGATCACTAATGATCAATTAAAGCAGCTTTGATCATAATGGCCACCTATGACGGTTCATGACGCCCCCGGGGAACCCGCCAAGTTCCTAAGCTAATATCACCCATTCTCCACCGAATTCTCTACCGATTTTTACAAACTTGATTTCAAATGAAAGATACAGTAATACCATTGACTACTGCTGAATTTCATTCGGTTCTGACTCTTGCTTCCGGAGTTACAGGGGGTGTTAGTAAGGATACACTGGAATTTCCCACATAAATCGGTACAATCGTAATACCTCAGAGCGACAAACATTCTTTGAATATATTATCCACTATCGACGATTCCGGTAGTCCGGAATTCCGGGCATATTCCGCAATTAAAGTCACATCGGTTCTTCGGTGATGACTAAACCGATTTTCTCAAACAAAGTCTCAAATGGAAGGCAAAATATACAGTTGAGTATTGCGTCGCCGCCCCTCCCCCCCCCCCCCCGCCTTGCGCTTACACCTCCCTCCTCCATCACTCCCCTCCCCTTGGACCACCCTCACGCCCGCATTTCCTTCATCCACCCCGTATACCGAAATAAGATGAAGGATTTCTGACGCATGGGAGTGGAGGCCACTCTACTAACCCCCCATTCCCTCCACTTTCAAACCCATTCCACCAACATTTCAAAATATAATCACATGAAGATAACATTGAACTCATGTTGATTAAGCTAATTAAATATTATTCTTTTGCCTTTCTCATATAGAAAGGTTATGTAATTACTCCAAAAACCGACTTTCTAACCGAGGCCCGGAGGGCCGAGTCTCATATAACATTCGACTCAGTTCGCCGAGATCGCAAAATATCTGTGTGTATGTATGTGTGTAGGTATGTGTGTATGTATGCATGTATGTATGTATGTATGTATGTATGTATGTATGTATGTATGTATGTATGTATGTATGTATGTATGTATGTGCGGATTTGTTAACAAAATGTCCACATCGGTTTCTCGGAGATGGCTGAACCGATTTTTACAAACTAAGATTCAAATGAAAGGTATAATATTCCCATAGGTTGCTATTGAATTTCACTTTCAACCGACATCTTGTTCCGGATTACGAGTTGAAGAGTATGGTTACAAAACAAAATTTGTTGATTTGTCCACATCGGTTTCTCGGAATTTTCTGAACCGATTTTGACAAATTTTGACATCAGCTGCTGTTGAATTTTGTGTGGATCCGAGTTCTGGTTCCTGAATTACAGGGTGATACGTACGATCACGCAGCAAATCCCGCTTCTAGCGAATTCTGCGATGAATGTAAAAAGGTGAATTTTTTTTCCAAAATGTCAACACAACTGTTGAATTTGTAGATCTAGGTCACCAATAATCATTCAAAGTCTTTTTGGTCACTATCGACGGATACGGAAGCATCCAAATTCAAAATAACGGTTATATTGGTTTCTCGAAAATGGCTAGACCGATTTGATCAACTTAGTCTCAAATGAAAGGTGTTGCGTCCCCGGAAACTGATATTAAATTCCATCTCCATCCGACTTCCAGCTCCGGAGTTACGGGTTGTGGAGTGCGATTACACAGAAAACTCCGATTCAAACCGATACCGCGATGAATGCAAAAAGGTGCTTTTATATATACCTACCAAGTGCAATAAGAATGAAAGACATTTCCATAATGTTATATTGTACGAACCAGATATTAAATCATAGTTTGGAGAAATGAGAAAGGCACAATTGCACCTCTAGGTGGATTAAAACAGGTTTTTTCTTGAATATTTGTCATGTCATGTATAATAATAAAATGTAATATATTCATTTGAAAGCTTTTAATGAATATAAACAACGCAAACATTCACGTGTTCATGATTGAGAAAGGCACAATTGCACCGCTAGGTGGATTAAAACAGGTTTTTTTTAATTTTTTTTATATTATTTTCTATTTGATTATATTGTTTTGTTTGCATTACATTTCTAATTTAGTATATTGGGTGTTCAGCCACAAGCCACAAACTAACTTATAAACTATAAAGAGAGCTAACCGTTACAATTGAAGATTGCAAAGATTTTTGTCGGAAGTTGATTATAATACTGTTCGTCATAATTTCTAATGTTTCTATGTTTGCAAGTCTGTGCAACTCATTTGTGCTAAACCAGGGAGGACGCTTCAAAATCATTTTCAGAATTTTTTTCTGAATCCTTTGAAGCGTTTTCTTCCTAGTAGCACAACACACAACTTGCCCAGATTGGCACTGCATACAGCATTGCCGGTCTAAATATTTGTTTATAAATTAATAGTTTGTTCTTTAGGCAGAGCCTAGAATTCCTATTTATAAGAGGGTATAAACATTTTACATATTTGTTGCATTTTGTTTGGATTCCTTCAATGTGATCCTTAAAAGTGAGTTTTTTTTATCGTAAAACAAACTCAAGTATTTAACTTGATCTGTCCACATTAAATTCAAACCATTAAATTTAATAATATGGTTATTATTTGGTTTAAGAGAAGAAGCTCTTGGCTTATGCGGAAACACAATCAATTGTGTTTTTGAAGCATTAGTGGAAATTTTCCATTTTTTCAGGTAATCATTGAAAATATTCAAGCTTCGTTGCAGTCGACTGCAGATAATACGAAGACTCCTCCCAGTGGCTGAGATGCTAGTATCATCACAGAAAAGTGACTTTTTACAGCCTGTAGGTAGATTTGGAAGATCAGAGGTAAAAATATTGTAAAGTATTGGTGCGACGCTTGATCCTTGAGGGACGCTTATTAGATTTACAATTCTGATAAGAAACCTGTAGGGTACGGTTAGTAAGATAATTTTTAATTATCTTTATTATGGAAATTAGAAAATTGAAATCCCACATTTTGGCAATTAAACCTTTGTGCCAAACACTGTCGAAAGCTTTTTCGATGTCTAGAAGAGCAACTCCAGTGGAATAGCCCTCTGAGATATTTGCCTTTATCATGTTAGTTACTCTCACAAGTTGATGAGTAGTTGAATTTCCAATACGAAATCCAAACTGCTCAGGAAGAAAAATAGAATTCTTATTGATATGTGACATCATTCTAGTTAGGATGATTTTTTCAAATAATTTACTAATAGAAGAGAGTAAGCTAATTGGTCGATGATAGCTAGATGTTTCTGCTGGGTTTTTATCTGGCTTCAAAATAGGAATAATCTTGGCATTTTTCCATCTTTCAGGGAAGTATGCTAATTCAAAACATTTGTTGAATATTTTGACCAAGTATCTCATGGTGATTTCGGGAAGGTTTTTAAGAAGAATGTTGAAAATTCCATCATAACCTGGAGCTTTCATATTTTTCAACTTTTTTATGATGGATTTGATCCCATCATAGTTTGTTTTAACAATATCGTCTAGAGACAATACTTGATTTGAAACGTTTTCATATTTTTGTAAGACTTCGGTTTCAACAGGACTCACAACATTGAGATTAAAATTATGGACGCTTTCAAACTGCTGAGCAAGCTTTTGAGCTTTTTCTTCGTTTGTAAGAAGTATGTGGTCACCTTCCTTCAAAGCTGGAATTGGTTTCTGAGGTTTCTTAAGAACCATAGGAAGTTTCCAGAAAGGTTTAGAATTTGGCTTGATTTGTTCAACCTCTTTCGCGAAATTTTCATTTCTTAAGAGTGTGAATCTATGCTTAATTTCTTTTTGTAGATCCTGATTGATACATTTCATAGCAGGACCACAAGAACGTTGATATTGACGTCTTCGAACATTCTTCAAACGAATCAGAAGTTGAAGATCGTCGTCAATAATAGGAGTATTAATTTTTTTCTGTGTTGTTGGTACTGATAAATTTCTAGCATCAACCATAGATATACTTAAATTTTGTAATGCCGTATCAATGTCAGCTTTATTTTGTAAATCAAGGTCATGATTAAAATTATTCTCAATATAAGTTTTGTACCTTTCCCAATTCGCTTTGTGATAATTGAACACTGAGCTAATGGGATTGGAAACAGCTTCTTGAGAAAGTGAAAAAGTTACTGGAAGATGATCAGAATCAAAGTCAGCATGTATAATCAATTCGCTACAAAGGTGACTTTGATCTGTCAAAACCAATGGATGTTGTTGATGGATTCCTTACAGACTAATAGCATGTAGGACCATTCGGGAACAAAATTGAATAATAACCAGCAGAGCAATCATTAAAAAGCAGTTTACCGTTGGAATTGCTTTGAGCATTATTCCAGGCTCAGTGTTTGGCGTTAAAATCACCGATTATGAAGAATTTCGACCGATTTCTTGTAAGTTTTTGTAAGTCTCCCTTCAAGAAATTAATTTGCTCGCCAGTGCACTGAAAAGGCAAATAGCCTGCTGCAATAAAAATGATACCAAGATCAGTTTCAACTTCGATACCCAAACTCTCAATCACCTTGGTGTCAAGAAACGGCCTAACGGAATATTTGATCCTGCGATTAACCGCTATTGCGATTCCTCCGCCGAATCCAACAATTCGATCAAATCGATGAATAACAAAATTAGAGTTACTCTTCAATTTAATATTTGGTCTTAAAAAAGTTTCGGTCACAACGGCTATATGCACATTATGTATCCTCAAGAAGTTGAAAAATTCATATTCGCGCGTTTTTAAAGAACGAGCATTCCAATTTAATAAATTTAAATGATTATTTAAAGTCACTGTTAAGCTTTAATTTCATTACAATTTTGTTAGCAAAATTGTAATGAAATTACAATTTTGCTAACAAAACAACCCGCTTGAAAAGCTTCAAACATGGAGGTAGAATTTAACATGGAAATCATCATAGGTAATATAGCCTCCTGTAGGTATTTTAATTTTTCTTCCGTTACGCTACCTAGATCCATTGGACTAAAGGAAGCGTTGGGTGCAAACGAGATTGAGGGCGTGGTAGTTGTAGCCGTTATTTTGGCATTGCTAGCTGCCACTGAAGCCACCATTGTAGGATGGTGTGACGGAGGTAGAAGTTGTTAATCTATTTTGAATCGGATTAACACGTTTGGGCGTGTTTTCTTGAAGTGTACCTGAAGAAGTAGGTACATTTTTTATTTTTTGTTTTTGTTGTCTAGAACGAGAATTTATAATTTTTTCTCGAACAGGACAACCCCAGAAATTCGATTTATGATTTTCGCTACAATTAGCGCATTTGAAACTTTTTGTGTTTTTTTTCACCGGACAAGTATCTTTCGTGTGCAATTTATCACCACAGATCATACATTTGGAATCCAAATGACAATTTTTTGTGCCGTGCCCAAAGCCTTGGCATCTACGACACTGGGTCAGATTTTGAATTCTGCCCCCATGTCGTCTATAATGTTCCCACTTTACTCGCACGTGGAACATAAAACGTGCTTTTTCAATTACTTTCAAATTATTAACCTCATTACGGTTAAAATGAATTAAATATAGCTCCTGGATAATTCCAGAGCGTACTGGCGTGTCATCGCCGGTAGCCTTTCTCTTCATAAGAACAACTTGTGAAGGAGAAAAGCCAAGTAAATTTTTCAATTCGTTGGATATTTCATCCAAACTTTGACCTTGAGGTAGCCCTTTCAAGGCAGCCTTGAATGGTCTATCTGTCTTGAAATCATATGAATAAAATTTATATAACTTCTCCGTAAGATACTGGAGAAGTCGTTTGTGACCAATCAATTCCTCCGCTGTAACTCGACATTCTCCTCTTCGGCCAATCTGAAAAGAGACTTTTACGTCCGGAAGGAACGTCGAAAGCTCAGTTCGAAAGGCTTTGAAGTCGGAGATCATCACTGTTATAGGCGGAGGTGATTGCATTTTCTTCTCATTGGCATTATGCGTAATGCGAGGAAATTTAGAAATTTCATCAGCTTCACATTCGGATAAAACATCGAATGAGTTGCTGCAGTCAATTGAATTTTCGGGTGGAGAAGATACCCTTTTCCGTTTAGCTTTAATTTTTGGCACACGGCCTTTCTGGGAGGACCCAGGCATGTTGGAAGAATTAAATATTTCTTTAGGCAGAATTGTTCTTGAAAAATGTTGTTGTCTTGAAAAAGACTGATTGAGTAGAAAAAGTAGGTAGTCTTGAAAAAGACTAATTGTCGAAAAAATATAGGTAGTCTTGAGCGAAAATATAGGTAACCTTGAGAAAGACTGTTGCTAGGTAAACCAGGAGCTATCAAGATTTGTGACCGGTTCGAACGAAGGTTCAAGCCGATATGATTTGAAGATGTTAATTGTTAGTAACGTCAAACTTTAATAAAAAAATTTAAACAACTATAATTTTTGTTGTGCAATTCGGTCAAAAAAATTTAAAGCATCTCAAAATATCCGAAAAAAATCACCTTCGCTAATCCGTATAGAGAAGTTTACCCTTTTGCGCTAATGGAGAGATGTGGTTTCTAGAGCGAGTATAGGCGCTATAACCTAGGCTCATTAGACAAGACAAGGTGTAAATACCTTTGTCACATCCCAATGGACCAAAGAAATGACATTAACCTTATTAGCCTAGTCACTCCCATCGATTTATCATATCCCCTTTACACTGAAACGATCGGTACGGTTGTCCTCGTTTCTTCCTCCTTCAAGATTCAAAATGATTCGTTAGTTAGATTATTCATTAAATCAATAATTTAATTGCCGTAAAATTTTGAAACATCTTTAAACCAAACTCTGCACAGGCCTGGCCGTTTTAATATTTGCGACATATTACACATAATATGCTTCAAATATTAATATTGACAAGAAAAACACTAAAGAATATCTGCATTGTTTTCCAGGATGCTTTTCAATACTGGCTGTGTAAGGGTTAGAATAGAATAGAAATAAAATTTATATCGTTCTACTGTTTTTTGGTTCGTTGGTGTACTGGTCATGTAACATAACATCTGGGAGAATTTCTTCAGTATCAGCTGGCGTGTCCGTCTGGATTGGTGTTGGAGAACTGGGTAGATCCAATCCTCAGGCTGTAGTTGCATTAGCCGTCGATCAATCGCTACGAAGACATTCCGTTGGTATAACCAGATAGTTTTGTTTGCGCTACATTGAAGAAGGTGATGCTCGATGTTATCTGTTTGATCAGGACAAATACTTCAGTCGGCGTCGGTTCGTCTATTCATTTTGTAGAGTAGCTCGTTGGTAATTATCTTGCGATGAACAACTGAATACCACGCAGATCGTTGATTCGATTTTAGCAGCCTGGAGTGGATGTGTTTAAGTACTTTCTTCCAGTCGCGTAGTGGGTTCTCCCTCACTATTTTCGGTTCCTTCAGTTGTTTTAGGAAGCTGCATTATATTATATTATATTATATTATATTATATTATATTATATTATATTATATTATATTATATTATATTATATTATATTATATTATATTATATTATATTATATTATATTATATTATATTATATTATATTATATTATATTATATTATATTATATTATATTATATTATATTATATTATATTATATTATATTATACTGGAGCTAGGCGTTCTTGTGATTTCATCAGTTAGAAAAGCAGATTCTTTCACCACTGTTCGAATGTGTTCGTATTTCCGGGTATGGCCAGTAGATTTGGGGGATTGGCGTTGTGTTCTAAGAAACTCCAAAGAAAAGGGAGATCTGAAGCGATTTGCATCATTCGATTTGTCCCTGCCTTGGCTTTGATCGGTGGTGAATGTAAATTTAACCCTCCTCTGTCTTTAGGAAGTATCAGCGTTTCGAAAGTTATCCTGGTCCATCTTTTCCCATACCATAGAAATGATCCAATTCTCGAGATAAACTTTCCACTATGCTTGTTTGGAAGTGGAATTACAGATGCTGTGTACCATAGCTTGGATGTTTTTTTTCTCTCTGTTTATTTGACACGGCTCAACGCGTTAGCATAACTGAGCCGGACATCTTTTAATCTTTTACAATATGTAAAAATAAAAAATTAAACAGTATTTATTTTTTACTCGTACCATCTTGTTGACGCAGCTTGCTGCTGCGTGTTGAGATTCGTTTCCTTGGCGGTGAAAAGTTGTTCGCCGAATCTTGAGGGTCATTTGGTCTGCCTTCTTTCTCGTTGTCGTACTCGTCCAACTCCTCATCTGTGCTACTCGCATACATACTGCTTTAATCGTATGGGTATTGTGTGTCCGTTCTCTTCTGATTTCGCTTCATTGTTGTTGTTGCTGGACATTAAACGCAATCGTTGTAGAATTCATGTTTGTTGCTTCTTGATCCGAAGAAGCTGGTTTTGCAGCTGTTAGTGGTTTAGCGTAAGGTGGTTGTGTGCTGATTTCAGTTGGATTTGAGTTTTCCTTAACAGTTTCTACGCAAGGTTTTCTGAGGTGCAGCTTCTTCGTGCAGAACTGGCACGTAGGAATTTGCCCTGGGTACGTGACTAGTGATGTCTGTTGAATGAGCATCGTCCCTTCCTAGCACTGTGAAGCTTAGGTAAGAGGGAATTGGCTTGGTCACACGCATTCTCACCACACGAACACCGTTAGGGATGCCCGGGAAAAAATTTCTCCATGTATCATGTGTAACGGAGTCTACTTCTCCGTATTTTTGCAAGCATTTTTTAATCGCGCCGTCGGGGGTACGCGTAGCCAAATCATGGACACGAACTTCTACAGCGCCGTTCTCGATGTATACGGGAATGCTATATTTAACATTGCCGCATTCGGCGGTGTGCTGCATGTTGTTTCGCGAGGCGAATGACTCAGCTTGGTTAATGTTGTTGAACGAAATCAGCACGCAATGTTTGATATGATGCATTTGTAGGGTTTTCACTTCAGCCAGATTGAGTTCCATCTGCACTTTTAATAACTGTTCCACTTCCCGAATGGCTGGTCTTACGGGGCATTTTGAAAAATCAACACCAACACAGTTCGGCCGCATCTGGGTTGCTTTTTGCTGGGCACCGTCACTCATCACTATATCGCACAGTAGGTATAGACTATTGTTATATGGACTGCTTGTGTGATAGGCACCGATTGATTTTTAGGTAGAATTGACTGTTTCACTTGCGCGGGACGATTTTTTGCTTCTGCTCAGGGCGAGATATGAAGACAAACGGGCTTCGATGTTATGTAGGTATTTATCAAAATTAATTTTTGTATGACATTCAGATTTCGGACGTTGTTCATCCGCATACACGTTTGGAACCCTCGTAAAACCGCAGCCCAATTGCGGTCAACTGTGTCGGAGAAGTCTTCAGCAAAATGTATTCCGAGGATTTTCACTGTGTTTTGTATCTGCAACCACTCATTTGGTGGTGTCAAGTTTATCAAACCAATCCTTATGGCTTTAGTTTTCTGGGTGTTTATTCTTGCCCCAGAAACAAATCCGAATGCTTCAAAGGTGTTTAGAACAGCTCGCACCTGATAGTCACTGCCGAGAAAAATAGAAATATCATCAGCGTAGGCGTTCAAAACAGCATGTAGAAATTCTCTGTGCAGTTTATCAAGCAGTGGTTGCAAATAGATTACAAACAAAAGCATTGATAGTGGATCCCCTTGTCGTGCCGATCTCTCTATTTTTATTTCATTTCCCAGTTTGCCATTCATAAGCGCCCTTGAAAAACTGTTGTTTGAACAGTACATTAGAAGGTTAACCAGATCAGGGTTAAAATTCATTTTTGCCATGGTGCTTGCCAGGAAGTTGTACTCTACCCTATTAAAAGCATGGTCGAAATCAAAAGCAACCAGCAGTGCATTCCCACGTCTCGCTTTCAGTTCACAACAGCGGTCAAGTATTCGAGCAGTGGCTTCAAATATGTTACGCTTCCCATTGGAGCATTTTTGATGTTTTGATAGCACCAAAGGGAGCAAGGGATTAATTCTGTTTTTAATTATTCTAGCGAATATTTTGTAGTCCACATTCAGGAGTGAAATCGGTCTGAAAGCTTTGACGCTGTTATCGCCCTTCCTTTTCCTAACAAGTACTAGTACTCCATCAAAGAATTCTTTGTAGCATTAGAGGACATTGCTTCGTTGATGACAAAAGTAAACTCTCTCAATCACTTGCCATGCCTTTAGGTAGAACTCCTTTGGCAAGCCATCGTTGCCGGGTGATTTCCGTAAGCTGCTCGATTTGATTGCTTGTAGAATTTCGCCTGAAGAAATTTCATCCATTACTCGCTGATTGTCCTCATTTTCACTCGGGATGCGCTGTGTTGGGTTGAAGTCGTCGTTCTTGACCGGGTGCGTGGAAGAGTATAAGCTAACAAAGTATTCTTGCACACTCTGGTGTATCGCATTTGGCTCTCGTATTGTATCATCTCCATTCTGCAGTATATTAATCGAGGTTTCGGTTCGTCAGCTCTTCTGGTTTGCTATGTGAAAAATTGATGTGTTTTCTCCTGCTATGTGTATTTCGTTCCAACACCGCGTGCGATGTGCATAGCTACGCTGTAAAGAGAGCATCCGTCCTTTAATGTGATTGGTTGTTTCCAGTTGACGGGGATCGCCATAATACTGATCATATGCTGAACGAAGTATGGCGTAGTACAATTCCGATTTCCATTTAGGAAGGAGATCAGTTTAGGTTTCACGAATTGAATCCACCAGTCTATCCAAGTACGATAATTTCGTCGATGCCTTGTCCACTATCCCCATTTCACTTGCAGTTCCTCCATGACCGCTGGATCATCAACCAGGCTTGGATGCATACGCCATATTCCCCGACCAAGTGGATTTTCAAGTGTTGGAAGAACAGTTCGAATTATGCATGCTTTGTGGTTTGAAAAAGCCGTTGCTGCAAAATTTGCGGTTCGAATCCATTCTCGCATATTCGATGTGACAAGAATCCTATCTATTCTAGAGGCAGAGTCCGATCTGATAAAGGAGAATTCGACATGTTGGCGGTTTAAAAGCTCCCAGCTGTCGTCTACACCTGAGGCAGTCATGAATCGTTTTAGCACTGGACTATGCGCGTTTGAACCAGTAGCATATTTTTGGTTTGCTACCGAATTGAAATCACCACCAGATGATTTGGCAGCACGGTTCTGCCGGTTGATACGCATTTTAATCGTTCCATACAAATTTACAAATTTCGAGTGGTTTTTCGCGAAAAGTGTCAAACGAATATATATGGTTGCACCGCTAAAAGTGTTTTCATTCCAAATTCAATCGAGTGCATGTTGTATCGGTGAAATAATAAGAGGGTTTCATCAGGAAAAAATGTTGATTTCTTCCAAGAGCCTTGCTGCTAACTGTGGTTGTGGTGGTGCTATCTTTTGTCCCCAATACTGGGTTGTTGCGCAGCCGACGTGTTTATGTCTGTGAAGGCTTGCTGGTGAAACGTGATTGTGTAGATATTGGAAGGCAATTTTTGAGTTTGTTGTGCTAATTGTTTTTGAATCTTGTCGCCATGTAGGGCTGGAGTATGCCAATGGGATGGTAACGTGAGCTGATGCTTTGGCATCATTGTATACGAATTGTAGTTTCGTAGAGAAAAAGAAAAACTCCAGCTTTCTGATGCAAGTGTTTACTGTCGTGCGTGAGAAAAAAAATCAAAACGTGTTGCAAGTTTGTGTGAGGATACATATCGAAGCAAGTACCACATAGACATCTGCGAGGAGGCATGGAGAGGACCATAACGACGGAATGCGGTGAGAGAATTCCAGTTGGAATATTTTTATTTAATTTGTCAAGCATGGCTTGCTTGGACTTGGATATACTTTTTGTGTGTTGCTTTTTTTCCTTACTCATACCTACGTCGTGTACATACAGGAGGAAGTGTGGTCAATTAGTATGTTTTCTGTTTGATTTTTTGTGTTGGGTATGTCTGCTGGTATCAGTACTACATTGTGACGGGTCGTATACCTTTAATTATCTGATTTCTACCATACATTGCGTCAATTTAATTTTTCTATTACATTATAATTATATCTCGACAAACATATGGTCGCGGCCTGGTGGCCGACTGTCGGGGTCTGCTTTGAGTGGAGATTCCGGACGGGCCGTTATACGCCAATCACAGATATTGGTAGTAAACGAAAGAGAAAAGTTTTCTCTTTCATAAACTGTTGTGAACTGTGTTCGACTAGTAACGGTTGGTCTGGAGTTTCCATTCGGGGTTGAATTTGGCGGTTGGCTTTTGGGCCGTAATCGTAGAAATATCATCAGCGTAGGCGTTCAAAACAGCATGTAGAAATTCTCTGTGCAGTTTATCAAGCAGTGGTTGCAAATAGATTACAAACAAAAGCATTGATAGTGGATCCCCTTGTCGTGCCGATCTCTCTATTTTTATTTCATTTCCCAGTTTGCCATTCATAAGCGCCCTTGAAAAACTGTTGTTTGAACAGTACATTAGAAGGTTAACCAGATCAGGGTTAAAATTCATTTTTGCCATGGTGCTTGCCAGGAAGTTGTACTCTACCCTATTAAAAGCATGGTCGAAATCAAAAGCAACCAGCAGTGCATTCCCACGTCTCGCTTTCAGTTCACAACAGCGGTCAAGTATTCGAGCAGTGGCTTCAAATATGTTACGCTTCCCATTGGAGCATTTTTGATGTTTTGATAGCACCAAAGGGAGCAAGGGATTAATTCTGTTTTTAATTATTCTAGCGAATATTTTGTAGTCCACATTCAGGAGTGAAATCGGTCTGAAAGCTTTGACGCTGTTATCGCCCTTCCTTTTCCTAACAAGTACTAGTACTCCATCAAAGAATTCTTTGTAGCATTAGAGGACATTGCTTCGTTGATGACAAAAGTAAACTCTCTCAATCACTTGCCATGCCTTTAGGTAGAACTCCTTTGGCAAGCCATCGTTGCCGGGTGATTTCCGTAAGCTGCTCGATTTGATTGCTTGTAGAATTTCGCCTGAAGAAATTTCATCCATTACTCGCTGATTGTCCTCATTTTCACTCGGGATGCGCTGTGTTGGGTTGAAGTCGTCGTTCTTGACCGGGTGCGTGGAAGAGTATAAGCTAACAAAGTATTCTTGCACACTCTGGTGTATCGCATTTGGCTCTCGTATTGTATCATCTCCATTCTGCAGTATATTAATCGAGGTTTCGGTTCGTCAGCTCTTCTGGTTTGCTATGTGAAAAATTGATGTGTTTTCTCCTGCTATGTGTATTTCGTTCCAACACCGCGTGCGATGTGCATAGCTACGCTGTAAAGAGAGCATCCGTCCTTTAATGTGATTGGTTGTTTCCAGTTGACGGGGATCGCCATAATACTGATCATATGCTGAACGAAGTATGGCGTAGTACAATTCCGATTTCCATTTAGGAAGGAGATCAGTTTAGGTTTCACGAATTGAATCCACCAGTCTATCCAAGTACGATAATTTCGTCGATGCCTTGTCCACTATCCCCATTTCACTTGCAGTTCCTCCATGACCGCTGGATCATCAACCAGGCTTGGATGCATACGCCATATTCCCCGACCAAGTGGATTTTCAAGTGTTGGAAGAACAGTTCGAATTATGCATGCTTTGTGGTTTGAAAAAGCCGTTGCTGCAAAATTTGCGGTTCGAATCCATTCTCGCATATTCGATGTGACAAGAATCCTATCTATTCTAGAGGCAGAGTCCGATCTGATAAAGGAGAATTCGACATGTTGGCGGTTTAAAAGCTCCCAGCTGTCGTCTACACCTGAGGCAGTCATGAATCGTTTTAGCACTGGACTATGCGCGTTTGAACCAGTAGCATATTTTTGGTTTGCTACCGAATTGAAATCACCACCAGATGATTTGGCAGCACGGTTCTGCCGGTTGATACGCATTTTAATCGTTCCATACAAATTTACAAATTTCGAGTGGTTTTTCGCGAAAAGTGTCAAACGAATATATATGGTTGCACCGCTAAAAGTGTTTTCATTCCAAATTCAATCGAGTGCATGTTGTATCGGTGAAATAATAAGAGGGTTTCATCAGGAAAAAATGTTGATTTCTTCCAAGAGCCTTGCTGCTAACTGTGGTTGTGGTGGTGCTATCTTTTGTCCCCAATACTGGGTTGTTGCGCAGCCGACGTGTTTATGTCTGTGAAGGCTTGCTGGTGAAACGTGATTGTGTAGATATTGGAAGGCAATTTTTGAGTTTGTTGTGCTAATTGTTTTTGAATCTTGTCGCCATGTAGGGCTGGAGTATGCCAATGGGATGGTAACGTGAGCTGATGCTTTGGCATCATTGTATACGAATTGTAGTTTCGTAGAGAAAAAGAAAAACTCCAGCTTTCTGATGCAAGTGTTTACTGTCGTGCGTGAGAAAAAAAATCAAAACGTGTTGCAAGTTTGTGTGAGGATACATATCGAAGCAAGTACCACATAGACATCTGCGAGGAGGCATGGAGAGGACCATAACGACGGAATGCGGTGAGAGAATTCCAGTTGGAATATTTTTATTTAATTTGTCAAGCATGGCTTGCTTGGACTTGGATATACTTTTTGTGTGTTGCTTTTTTTCCTTACTCATACCTACGTCGTGTACATACAGGAGGAAGTGTGGTCAATTAGTATGTTTTCTGTTTGATTTTTTGTGTTGGGTATGTCTGCTGGTATCAGTACTACATTGTGACGGGTCGTATACCTTTAATTATCTGATTTCTACCATACATTGCGTCAATTTAATTTTTCTATTACATTATAATTATATCTCGACAAACATATGGTCGCGGCCTGGTGGCCGACTGTCGGGGTCTGCTTTGAGTGGAGATTCCGGACGGGCCGTTATACGCCAATCACAGATATTGGTAGTAAACGAAAGAGAAAAGTTTTCTCTTTCATAAACTGTTGTGAACTGTGTTCGACTAGTAACGGTTGGTCTGGAGTTTCCATTCGGGGTTGAATTTGGCGGTTGGCTTTTGGGCCGTAATCGTATGTTTGTAGAGATATGCTTTAATAGTGACGAATAAGTGGTACTATTCACATAAGTGTGCGGTAGTTTTCGCAAATATACCTAGCATCCCTGCCGCAGAGCATGGTTCAGGGGGAGAGGTGAGCGGGGATATGGGAACAGATTAAGTTTTTATGCAGTTCACCTACACGAAGACATCGACCAGATTGGACAGATGGCGTATATTCTACCTGTATTTGTCTTCGGCTTCGTCTACTGTGAATTTTGTGCGCTAAGCGTGTTCAGTCTATCCACTTGTTCGGAGCGTAATTGGTGTGTGTGCTTGAAGGAGCACTGGTGGATGGGATGCGATGGTGGAGGAGTGGTGTGCGGTGTCGGCGGGTTGGGTTCCTCACTGTACGCTGAGAGACTCAGGTGGGGAGTGTGCGTGTTTTCTGTTTCCAACTCCTGTCTTCTGTTATGTATATATGTATATTTTTTTTGCATTTTGCGGCGGATTCCGCGGTAGCGGGTTTTAGGTCTGGATGGATCATGCGGGTTTGTGGCGGGGATGTTGTGGCGGAGAGGCGAGGGTGGTCGAATTAGAGATATGCTGTAGCTTGTACACAAACTTATAATTTTTTTACCCCCCGCGTCAGGTGAAAGTGATTGTGGAGGTTTTGCTGCGATCTCTTCGAGTACAGTATTTTGATTGGATCACCAGTCTGTTTTCCACATCGATGGTGGAGTGGGTGGAGGTTCACTCGACTTTACTTGCTGGGAAAGAGCTTAATCCAGCGTATCTCTCAGGTGCTTCTGTGGCGTTGCGTTTATGTCAGACTCGTTTCGTGTGTGATGTTGAATGAGGCATCTGTTGGCAGACAGACGGGCAGGCGAGCGGCGCCTGTAAATAGAGTATGTACAGTTACACACTGGCACTATTGCAGGGAAGGGCCAGTGGACAAAAGTTTGTTTTCTCAGCATTCGGGAATGTTGAGCTGAGGATCGATGCATTGATGCACGTTGACGAGGGTCCTGGCTTTGCTGTGGTTTTGCGATGGATTCTGGGGGCGGTGGTGCCAGTCTGTGCTTTCCATCGGCGATCGGCAGTGTGGGTCGGAGGGAGTCTATCGAGATTGTTGTGAAAGTGGGTGACTCTTTGAGAGTCTGTGCATGTAGAGGTGTTAGTTAGGACTAATTGATGCATTGCTTGACATCTTCGGTTGCTTGCTGCAGGAGTGAGCGTGAGGAGTGTTTGAGCGGGAGCTTCCGTGTTGGAGAGCCGAGTGGCTCTATGCACAGTAGAGGTTGAGGGTCGTACGTCCTAAAGCACGATTCGGGCGATGCATCGGCTTCCATCGACGTCAACCTAGCGTTACCGTTTCGTCAGGATGGGTTGAATGCGTTTCTCGTGTGCCCGTTCACACGTGCCATGCTGCTGATGTTGTGTGTGAGTGCCTCCATTTAGCTGCATGTGATTAGTCTTGACGTTCCGTACCGGTCACGAAAGCATGATGTGTCGTGTGAGTCGTGCTTGATAATGAGAAACAGAGAGTTCTTGTGGACGGTGTATGTGTTGGTTCTTGGGAGCGATTGCTTACCCACGGAGTGGGGGACTAGTTGCCATAGTTGCGGATTTTTCCGCAATCCTGCGGATTTTCCGCAACTTGAAATAGAGTGGCGGGTTTTTCTGCGGATTTTCTGAATTTGCGGATTTTTTGCGGATTTTTCATGAATGAATCAAATGGCCCTAATTTTTGAATTTTTGAATTGTATGTTTAATCACAATACGTACATTATATTATTTTAATAAATTAAATTATGCAATAATTGACGTACAAGGATGTAAACGACTTTGACTTATAGGGGAACATGGGGAGACTTTTCAGCTAAACCTGCATAACTCTCTAAAAAGTTTTCAATCGTTCAAAACTCATTGAGATATGACGTAGAAAGATAATGTACGTGTTCATGATTTTTTGCAGAATTTTTAAATTATTTTTGCAAAAGATATAAAAGTTTTTCTGTGAACGTTTTCCCTGGTCAACTGCGAAGAGACTTGACCAAGGCCTGGGGAAACTTGTCCAAGAAAAATTGAAATAAAGACATAAAACATACCGTAATCCTTTTTCCATATTGTCCAGATTCTTAGGTAACAGTAAAAAATATAAAAAGGTTGCGTTTCAAAAATTTCGATTTTTAAATGTATTTCCTTTTAAGGATTATCTGTACTGCTTACATTGCATGTTCACTAGACTGCCCAGAAAAATTATGAATTTTTGAAAACTCAATCGGCCCACCCCTGAGTCGATTCCTAGTCCCACCAGGAGTACTTGCTCCAAATTTGAAGCAAATCGGACAAGTCTAGCTACCGGACCAACGTGCTTGAAGTTTGTATGGGATTTTTCGACAATTTACATGGAGAAAACCCTCTTGCTCACATTTTCGCCGCTAGGTGGCACTGTATACATCAGATTATCACCAAAAGTGAAACTTAAGAAGATAATTTTATTATCTACAACTTTGTTGAAGACTGCAAAGCGATCCGACTCCAATAGGAAAAGTTATTAAACTTTTAACGAAGTGATGTCTGAGTCAGTTTTGCATGGGGCCTAGCAGTGCATGATAGTGTGTCAGTACTAGGTTCTAACAAACTAAACATTTTTGTGGATTAATGGTTAGATTTAGCTGAATAGTATGTTCGGAAGAATTGCAGTACATAATACGAGTTATGTTTTGGTTAGAAATTTTTAGTTCAATCTGTAACCGCATAGATGGCGCCAACACTAACTTTTCAACGGAGAGATAGAATATCGAGATGTTTGGAAGAATTACTGCAATATTCTTGTTCTGTTTGTAGAAGACACCTAATTTCTATCTCTCTTCGTTGAAAAGTTAGTGTTGGCGCCATCTATGCGGTCAGATGTGGAACTACAATTTTCTAACCAAAACATAACTCGTATTATGTACTACAATTCTTCCGAAAATACTATTCAGCTAAATCTAACCATTATTCCATAAAAATGTTTAGTTTGTTAGAAACTAGTACTGATACACTATCATGCACTGCTAGGCCCCATGCAGAACTGACTTAGACATCACTTCGTTAAAAGTTTAATAACTTTTCCTATTGGAGTCGGATCGCTTTACAGTCTTCAACAAAGTTGTAGATAATAAAATTATCTTCTTAAGTTTCACTTTTGGTGATAATCTGATGTATACAGTGCCACCTAGCTGCGAAAATGTGAGCAAGTGGGTTTTCTCTATGTAAATTGTCGAAAAATCCCATACAAACTTCAAGCACGTTGGTCCGGTAGCTAGACTTGTTCGATTTGGCTCAAATTTGGAGCAGACACTCTTGGTGGGACTAGGAATCGACTCAGGGGTGGGCCGATGGGGGTCATTTTTTTTCTGTCACTCTAATGTTCACACTTACGAAATTATCCATATTACTGCTAACTTTGACTACTAATACTAAAATATATAGACTGGTATTTTAGGTGGGATTTTTGTGTGACGTGATTAACATTAACAGTAGATACCACAGCGTAGTAAATATCAGAAATTTGGTATCCTTCTTCAGATTATTGTCACTTGGTCTAGTCTCCCCAATATTGGTTCTTACGTTCAATGTCGTGTAAATTTTAGTAATAATTCCAATGTTCCGATTAATGTAAAATCGTTTCACTATAAGGAATAAGATGTGATATAAGTACTTTGAATGTAAAATGTAATTATTAGTCGAGTAGATATGTCTATACAAAGTTTGAAAAAAGAAATACTTAAATAATTTAACTTAAATTTATTAATTACGGAATATTTTCTATAAGGAAAGGTATTTTTCATTCCAAACTTTTAAAATTACCTTTCATTCCAAACTTTTAAAATTACAAAGCATGAATTTTTTTTTGGAACCTAATAGAATTCGTCATAGCCAATTATAGAATTCTGCGCTTGGTCAAGTCTCCCATGTTCCCCTACTCACTTAACTCCGCTAGGAAATTTCCGGAGCGAGTAAACAATTGATTTCGAAACGGCAAAGTAAATTTTTATTGCTGAATTTCAGCGAAATAGTTTCAGCAACCATTGAGAACTCAATCAAAATACATTAAGTGTTGATTATTTTCGACCGTGTTCCTCATCAGCTTGCTGTGGAAAAGCTAAGGCGGACTGGACTGCCGGACTGGCTGACTAATTGGATCTTCTCGTATCTTGCGAACCGTAGCGCCTCGGTGCAACTTGGAACTACACTCTCGGATCCTTTCCACATTTCATCTGGCGTTCCTCAAGGGAGTCATCTAGGACCTCTTCTGTTTGTGCTCTTTGTGAACAACCTCTGCAGTGAATTATCGTCTTCTAAAGTCATGTATGCTGATGATCTGAAAATTTACCGTGTCATAACAACTATGGTAGACTGTTGTGCATTGCAAAATGACGTCGATAGGATCATTAAATGAAGTGACAGAAACGGAATGAGTGTGAATATTCAAAAATGCAGCACAATCACTTTTACACGAGTTGGACTCATCAAACGCAACACTATGCATTACACTGGTACGCAGTATTCTAGAATATGGCGTTACTATTTGGGCTCCGTATCACACCATACACATTAATCGTATCGAACGGGTACAGAAGAACTTTATCACGTTTGCACTTCGTCGGTTACCCTGGCAAAATCTTTTCCAGCTTCCTCCATATGAAGATCGCTGTACCTTCATCAATCTCCCTGCGTTGCGAAACAGACGGATCTTTCTGCAACGACTTTTCATTTTCGACCTTCTGACAGACAACGCAGACTCTCCTGCGCTTCTAGCAAAACTTGACCTCAACGTTCCTGGAAGATCTTTCCGAAGAATTGATTTTTTTCCTACGCTCAACACATTGCACGCAGTACGGCCAGAATAATCCATTGGATGTTTGCTGTCAACTCTTCAATAGTGTCTATCATTTGTTTGATTTTAATATTAGTACAGAATCGTTCAAATTAAAAATAGGTTTAAGTTAGTGTGTGATGTAACTTTTTTTTAATCGACGACAATACAATACAAGTGTAAAAGCTCGACAAATAATACTATAAACTGAGATTGTTTCTTCGATCCCGCTTTTCTCGTTGTTTCAACTATTCGCTAAGTATTACTTTAAATTTTTAAACAGCAAAATTTAAAAACGCTAAAGTTTTAAAACTTTACAGATTTCAAAGACTATAATTTTGAAAGTATAATGCTTTAAAATCAAATTTATGAATATTTTTTTTTTTGTTTTGAATTTATGAATATTTTTCTTATTGATTTTCAATTAACTAAATTTCAAAATTCTTGGATTCTCAAATTTTTATATTTCCAATTTTCAAATTTTGAGAAGAAATGGAACTTTAAAATCTTTGAATTTTGAAGTTTTGAATGTTTAATTCTTTAAACCTTATGTTTTTAAACTTTTTAATTCCCAAATTTTGATATAATTTTTATATCACAAAATTTTCAATTAACATATCTTCAAATTTTAAAATCTATGAATTTTTAAATTCTCGAATTTTTAAATTTTTTAACAATTATATTTTTTAATTTTTATGCATTTAAATTTTTAAAATAAAAAAATCAAAATTTTCAAATTAAATGTTTAGGCCTGTAAATTTTTGAATTTTTGAATTGTATGTTTAATCACAATACGTACATTATATTATTTTAATAAATTAAATTATGCAATAATTGACGTACAAGGATGTAAACGACTTTGACTTATAGGGGAACATGGGGAGACTTTTCAGCTAAACCTGCATAACTCTCTAAAAAGTTTTCAATCGTTCAAAACTCATTGAGATATGACGTAGAAAGATAATGTACGTGTTCATGATTTTTTGCAGAATTTTTAAATTATTTTTGCAAAAGATATAAAAGTTTTTCTGTGAACGTTTTCCCTGGTCAACTGCGAAGAGACTTGACCAAGGCCTGGGGAAACTTGTCCAAGAAAAATTGAAATAAAGACATAAAACATACCGTAATCCTTTTTCCATATTGTCCAGATTCTTAGGTAACAGTAAAAAATATAAAAAGGTTGCGTTTCAAAAATTTCGATTTTTAAATGTATTTCCTTTTAAGGATTATCTGTACTGCTTACATTGCATGTTCACTAGACTGCCCAGAAAAATTATGAATTTTTGAAAACTCAATCGGCCCACCCCTGAGTCGATTCCTAGTCCCACCAGGAGTACTTGCTCCAAATTTGAAGCAAATCGGACAAGTCTAGCTACCGGACCAACGTGCTTGAAGTTTGTATGGGATTTTTCGACAATTTACATGGAGAAAACCCTCTTGCTCACATTTTCGCCGCTAGGTGGCACTGTATACATCAGATTATCACCAAAAGTGAAACTTAAGAAGATAATTTTATTATCTACAACTTTGTTGAAGACTGCAAAGCGATCCGACTCCAATAGGAAAAGTTATTAAACTTTTAACGAAGTGATGTCTGAGTCAGTTTTGCATGGGGCCTAGCAGTGCATGATAGTGTGTCAGTACTAGGTTCTAACAAACTAAACATTTTTGTGGATTAATGGTTAGATTTAGCTGAATAGTATGTTCGGAAGAATTGCAGTACATAATACGAGTTATGTTTTGGTTAGAAATTTTTAGTTCAATCTGTAACCGCATAGATGGCGCCAACACTAACTTTTCAACGGAGAGATAGAATATCGAGATGTTTGGAAGAATTACTGCAATATTCTTGTTCTGTTTGTAGAAGACACCTAATTTCTATCTCTCTTCGTTGAAAAGTTAGTGTTGGCGCCATCTATGCGGTCAGATGTGGAACTACAATTTTCTAACCAAAACATAACTCGTATTATGTACTACAATTCTTCCGAAAATACTATTCAGCTAAATCTAACCATTATTCCATAAAAATGTTTAGTTTGTTAGAAACTAGTACTGATACACTATCATGCACTGCTAGGCCCCATGCAGAACTGACTTAGACATCACTTCGTTAAAAGTTTAATAACTTTTCCTATTGGAGTCGGATCGCTTTACAGTCTTCAACAAAGTTGTAGATAATAAAATTATCTTCTTAAGTTTCACTTTTGGTGATAATCTGATGTATACAGTGCCACCTAGCTGCGAAAATGTGAGCAAGTGGGTTTTCTCTATGTAAATTGTCGAAAAATCCCATACAAACTTCAAGCACGTTGGTCCGGTAGCTAGACTTGTTCGATTTGGCTCAAATTTGGAGCAGACACTCTTGGTGGGACTAGGAATCGACTCAGGGGTGGGCCGATGGGGGTCATTTTTTTTCTGTCACTCTAATGTTCACACTTACGAAATTATCCATATTACTGCTAACTTTGACTACTAATACTAAAATATATAGACTGGTATTTTAGGTGGGATTTTTGTGTGACGTGATTAACATTAACAGTAGATACCACAGCGTAGTAAATATCAGAAATTTGGTATCCTTCTTCAGATTATTGTCACTTGGTCTAGTCTCCCCAATATTGGTTCTTACGTTCAATGTCGTGTAAATTTTAGTAATAATTCCAATGTTCCGATTAATGTAAAATCGTTTCACTATAAGGAATAAGATGTGATATAAGTACTTTGAATGTAAAATGTAATTATTAGTCGAGTAGATATGTCTATACAAAGTTTGAAAAAAGAAATACTTAAATAATTTAACTTAAATTTATTAATTACGGAATATTTTCTATAAGGAAAGGTATTTTTCATTCCAAACTTTTAAAATTACCTTTCATTCCAAACTTTTAAAATTACAAAGCATGAATTTTTTTTTGGAACCTAATAGAATTCGTCATAGCCAATTATAGAATTCTGCGCTTGGTCAAGTCTCCCATGTTCCCCTACTCACTTAACTCCGCTAGGAAATTTCCGGAGCGAGTAAACAATTGATTTCGAAACGGCAAAGTAAATTTTTATTGCTGAATTTCAGCGAAATAGTTTCAGCAACCATTGAGAACTCAATCAAAATACATTAAGTGTTGATTATTTTCGACCGTGTTCCTCATCAGCTTGCTGTGGAAAAGCTAAGGCGGACTGGACTGCCGGACTGGCTGACTAATTGGATCTTCTCGTATCTTGCGAACCGTAGCGCCTCGGTGCAACTTGGAACTACACTCTCGGATCCTTTCCACATTTCATCTGGCGTTCCTCAAGGGAGTCATCTAGGACCTCTTCTGTTTGTGCTCTTTGTGAACAACCTCTGCAGTGAATTATCGTCTTCTAAAGTCATGTATGCTGATGATCTGAAAATTTACCGTGTCATAACAACTATGGTAGACTGTTGTGCATTGCAAAATGACGTCGATAGGATCATTAAATGAAGTGACAGAAACGGAATGAGTGTGAATATTCAAAAATGCAGCACAATCACTTTTACACGAGTTGGACTCATCAAACGCAACACTATGCATTACACTGGTACGCAGTATTCTAGAATATGGCGTTACTATTTGGGCTCCGTATCACACCATACACATTAATCGTATCGAACGGGTACAGAAGAACTTTATCACGTTTGCACTTCGTCGGTTACCCTGGCAAAATCTTTTCCAGCTTCCTCCATATGAAGATCGCTGTACCTTCATCAATCTCCCTGCGTTGCGAAACAGACGGATCTTTCTGCAACGACTTTTCATTTTCGACCTTCTGACAGACAACGCAGACTCTCCTGCGCTTCTAGCAAAACTTGACCTCAACGTTCCTGGAAGATCTTTCCGAAGAATTGATTTTTTTCCTACGCTCAACACATTGCACGCAGTACGGCCAGAATAATCCATTGGATGTTTGCTGTCAACTCTTCAATAGTGTCTATCATTTGTTTGATTTTAATATTAGTACAGAATCGTTCAAATTAAAAATAGGTTTAAGTTAGTGTGTGATGTAACTTTTTTTTAATCGACGACAATACAATACAAGTGTAAAAGCTCGACAAATAATACTATAAACTGAGATTGTTTCTTCGATCCCGCTTTTCTCGTTGTTTCAACTATTCGCTAAGTATTACTTTAAATTTTTAAACAGCAAAATTTAAAAACGCTAAAGTTTTAAAACTTTACAGATTTCAAAGACTATAATTTTGAAAGTATAATGCTTTAAAATCAAATTTATGAATATTTATTTTTTTTGTTTTGAATTTATGAATATTTTTCTTATTGATTTTCAATTAACTAAATTTCAAAATTCTTGGATTCTCAAATTTTTATATTTCCAATTTTCAAATTTTGAGAAGAAATGGAACTTTAAAATCTTTGAATTTTGAAGTTTTGAATGTTTAATTCTTTAAACCTTATTTTTTTTTTTTATTCATTTCGTTTATTTGATAGGCACAAATGCGTTAGCTTGGCGGTGCCAAATTCTTTTGTTTTTACATTTTGGATATTTTAAAACTAGGAGGTTACAATGGTGAAATATTTTTTTTTTAAAAGAAAAATTTTACAGCTATCTTAAGACTAGAAATAAGATTCTATATACAAGAGAGGGAGCAAAAGATTTTTTTTTATGAAAAATTTTAAAACAAGGAATTCAATAGTAATAGTTTTTTAGGAAATATTTACAGTTATCTTAAAACTAACAATATAGTTTGGTACACAAAAGGGGGAACAAATGTTTATGAGAAAATTCACCGGTGTTTTAAAACTAGGGATACAATTCTATTTACAAGATGCTTTAAACCTTATGTTTTTAAACTTTTTAATTCCCAAATTTTGATATAATTTTTATATCACAAAATTTTCAATTAACATATCTTCAAATTTTAAAATCTATGAATTTTTAAATTCTCGAATTTTTAAATTTTTTAACAATTATATTTTTTAATTTTTATGCATTTAAATTTTTAAAATAAAAAAATCAAAATTTTCAAATTAAATGTTTAGGCCTGTAAATTTTCAAACTTCCAATTGAACCTAGAAAAAAAATTATTATATTAATTGTTTATTAGATTTTTAAATCTCCAATTTTTTTAATTTTTGGGTTCTAAATTTTGAACCTTTTAAATTTTTAAATTTTAATATTTTTTTTAAATCTTAAATAACTTTTTTTTTTTTAATTTCATAGTTTTTAGATTTTCAATGTATTTAAATTCTAAAATTTTAAATCATTTAACTTGAAATTTTGAAGCCTTTTAATTTTTAAATTCGTGAGTTCCTGAGGATTGTTTTTATTTCGATTATTGACGTTTTAGCCTTAGGGTCATTAGCCTCCTCTTTCAGGATAGAAAAATAACTTTAGAAAACTCTCTAACTCTATGTGCGAGATTGATAATTGAATCTAAGTGATTTTTCCATCATTTAATTTTAAATTTTTATATTTCCAATTCATGATTTTTTTTAAAATGTACCTTTTTGAAAATATCTGGTGCGCAGAACTAAATATACGTCTGATCGGATTTCCGCAGCTCCTTTAGTTCATTGAGAAAGTGGATTTTCTCCCACATTCAGCGGCGAGTGTGGAAAAAGTTTTCAGCCAAACATTTGAAAATTGAAAAATAAAAGTTATTCATACATAATGATAATAGATTGTAAAAAAGCTTGAAAAGCCCTTAATGGTAGAAAAAATAAAAAATAGGGCTTTTATTGCTTGCGGATTTTTACGTCAGCCAGTGATATCAAATTTGCGGATTTCCAAAAATAAATAATAGTGTACTTTCGACTGTTAATGTGACAATTTATGATTTAGAGATCGGCGTTTCAGTCAATAAAAATCAAGAACACTCGTTGTTCTCTTTCTCCAGGAGAAAGAGTGTTCTTGATTTTTATTGACTGAAACGCCGATCTCTAAATCAAAAATAAATAATGGCAACGCTGCTGGTAGAGAGTGATTTCGTGGTGTTGCATCGTTTGCTGTAAGGTGACTCGCAGGTGGGAGCGCACGGTGTGTGGGACTCTGACGAGAGGTGGATTGGTGTGTATGTGTATTGAATCGGTGCGTCTTGAGATAATTGAGCACGAAATTAGAATAAAAAGATCAAACCCAATATATCATCTTTGGTGACCGGTTGATATTAGAAAGATAGCTGTCTAATTATTGTGATATTGTGATAATTTTGGAAAATGAGTCATACGGAGAAGCAAAATATGCTTAAAATAGTGGACGTGAGCATGTATAATGCGGAAAAGATGAAAATTGTCAAGGTTCCAGGAGATGGTAACTGTTTATATATATATATATATATATATATATATATATATATATATATATATATATATATATATATATATATATATATATATATATATATATATATATATATATATATATATATATATATATATATATATATATATATATATATATATATATATATATATATATATATATATATATATATATATATATATATATATATATATATATATATATATATATATATACACTCAGGTTTTTTTTTACGCGGGGGATACGAGCCGCGTAAATGAAAACCGCGCAAATTTCAAAATCCGCGTAAATGAAAACCGCGTAAATTTCAAAATCCGCGTAAATGAAAACCGCGTAAATTTCAAAATCCGCGTAAATGAAGACCACTTAAATTTAAGAATCCGCGATAAAGGGAACCTCATTGATGGATACCGCGTAAATTCCAAAATCCGCGTAAATGAAAACCGCGTAAATTTCAAAAACCGCGTAAATTTCAAAATCCGCGTAAAAAAACTTGAGTGTATATATATATATATATATATATATATATATATATATATATATATATATATATATATATATATATATATATATATATATATATATATATATATATATATATATATATATATATATATATATATATATATATATATATATATATATATATATATATATATATATATATATATATATATATATATATATATATATATATATATATATATATATATATATATATATATATATATATATATATATATATATATATATATATATATATATATATATATATATATATATATATATATATATATATATATATATATATATATATATATATATATATATATATATATATATATATATATATATATATATATATATATATATATATATATATATATGTATTTATATAAAAATCCGATAGGCTGGATGAAATTCGACAAAAAATTCCAGGAGAGAGCTCAGGAAGTAAGAGCTAACGTTGTAGCTTATATTCGTTGAAATATGGATTGCTTTAAGGAGATAGTGGAGGCGGAAATTGTGGCAGGCGCGGGCGGTCGTTTTGGCGGACCACCTGAAGATGAAAAAATCGAAAAATTCCTGGAATGGCTGGAAGAGGATAAAGCTTGGGCGGGTACGGAATCGATAATGGCAGTAGGGAGAATGTTGCAATGTAATGTCAGGGTATACAACCCAATATACGCGCCAGTAGAGGTAGGTGGAGGTAGTGAGGAAAATAGAAAAACTATTCAGCTCTTTTTCAATGGAGTCGATCACTATGATAGCGTGGCAAATAATAGTAATGAGAAGGTAGAGGAGAAAAGAGAAGTGAATAGTGAAGATAACAGAAACAAGAACACAAAAGATAAAATTGTTGAAAAAGAGGTAGTAATGCAAAGAAGTACAGAGAAGAATGATAGCGTGGCAAATGATAGTAAGGAACAGGGAGAAGATCTAAGAGAAGGGAATAGTGAAGATAACAGAAATAAGAACACAAAAGATAAATTTGTTGAAGAAGAGGTAATAATGCAAAGAAGTACAGAGAAGAACAAAAACGGAGAAGTTGAATTGAACAGGAAGGAAGGGAACCACAAAGTTGGAAATGAAAAGAGAGATGCGATTTTTGTAGAATTACAGAGGGGAATTTCAGGATTAAAGTGAGAGCAATGCTTCGAAGCAATTCAAGTTTTTTGTGGGCTGTTAGCCATCAGTTAAGTGGTATTAAACCATATGAAGAAGCATTCAAAGCATTGCCGGAAGCTTTACTAATTGATATTAATAATTATTTAGGTTGGAAAGAGGAAGAGAAAAATACGTTTCAAGTTGATACAGTTTTGTGGCGAACTCTGGCAAATATGATAGTTATTGTAAGCAAAGGAGAGGGAATATCAAGAATTGATCCAGAGGGAATGGAAGCTCAGAATGAAGAAATTAAATTGTTTGTCTATAAATATAACGGCGTGAAACAAGTAGATAGTATTGAAAATATGTTTGAGAAAAGAGTAATTAGTAAAAAGAAGGCCACTATAAAAAACCAACAAAACTGTTCGGATATTTTGAAACTAGCGTCACTTAACGTAAGAGGATGTTGCAGAAAAGAGAAAAGGGAGGAAATCGATGAAGAATTATATAATAATGGAATAACAATAGCAGTTTTGCAGGAGGCAAATGTAGATGGAGTAAAAATCGAAACTCAAAATTATGAATGGACTTTATCTGATAAAAAAATACTACAAATAAATCTAGAGGCCTAGCTATATTGAAGAATAAAAATTCAAATATAACAATAGAAAAAACAATTAACATAAATAAAAACATAATGTCGACCTCGGTGAAAACTGAGTATAATGATGAACTGATTATAGTGAATGTGCACGCACCAAATGAAGGAGCTAACAGTTTCTATGCTGATCTAGGTAGTTATGTAAATGCGAATCCAAAAAAAGATAAAATGATTATAATAGGGGATTTCAACTCACAAATTGGAAGAAACGATTTAGATGAATGTGAAAAGGAATTGTTAGGTGAATTTATAGGGCACGAAATATCGAATGAAAACGGAGATTTTATGAAGATGTTTCTTAGAATGCACAATATGAAAGTGAGTTCAATGAATTTTGATAAAACACTGCTGACAACATGGACAAATGGAACTTCTGAATCCCAAATAGATCATGTTGTAAACAGAGTTGATCCAATGTTTGGAATAAAATTCATTCATTGGACATCGATAAGAACTGATCACAAACTAATAATGGTAGGAATAACAAAAGGAAAAGGAACAGGGAAGCCAAATAAAACATCACTTAAAATCCAAATACAACCTAAAATGCTTCAAGAAGAGAGAACGCAAAAAAGATATCATCAACTTCTAAATAAACAAAACAAAATAAATATTGACAACTTGGATATAACAAAAGCGTACGGGTTATTAGTAGAAAAAGTTAACACTTGTGCAAAAGAAGTACTTATGAACAGAAATAATACAGAAAAGAACACAAAGAAAAAGAAATAATTAAATTCTACAATGAGTTAGAGGATTTTGAAGTTGGAGAAAGAATGAAACGTTCATACAACTATTTGAAACAGTTTACTAGAAGCAAAGCAAACAAAAACCCAATAATCCCAATGAAAAAATGGATAACAGAATTAGAAAATTTCTCAAGACAAACTTTAACAATACCCAATGATCCAGAGAAAAACTAATCGAACCTCCAACAAAAATCGAAATTAGGGAAATAATTCGAAATCTTACAAATGGTAAAGCATCAGGCAAGGATGGAATTAAAAATGAATATCTTAAATATGCGAACGATGAAATAATAGAAGAATTATGGATAATAATAAGGAAAGTATGGGAAACAAATGAAATACCGGACCAATGGAGAGAAGCTCTGCAGATACCTATACCCAAGAAGAAAGCCCCAAAAAATACTGCAGATTTCAGAAGAATAACGCTGAGTAGCGTAGGGTATAAAATTTATGCAACTTGGCTAGTTAGAAGATTAAAGGAATATTCTGGAGAACCGGGATATCATCAAGCAGCATTCGTTAATAATCGGTCAACTGATGATCAAATGTTTTACGTTAGAAGATATATGGAGGCATACTGGAATAGGGGAGAAACAGTGATAGTAGCATTATTAGATATAAAAAACGCTTTTAATCCACCTAACAGTGTGATGAGACATTTCTTATAACTCTTATCACTCTCTTCGGATATTATATCGTTTGAGAACATTTAGAACTTGATGTTTCGCGATGTTTTTGATAACACATACTACATGGGATAGTGGCAGGACTCAGAGAATCGCTCAAATCAGCATAGGACAACATCAGTGCTATAAATCTCAAACCAAATCAATGGGAAAGCGAAAAAATGGCCCATAAAATAGACATTCCAACGAATTATTGTTAATGCTCTGTTAATAAAATATCTAAATTGTGGTGGGAAAACTGAATTTTCCTAAAGGGGTTATTTATTTATCATTCGCATGTATGAAAAAAGCCTTATGTTTACATTTGTGAGTATCGCCCTTTTCACAAAAAAGCGTTGAAATGAAATCGCAGCTCCTGATATCACGTTATCTCTGAAGTGCATGCGTGCATAGTTCCAAATTTTACTTCGACATCGACTTTTTCTAAAGGTGACTTCCCAGTAGTATCCTTGATTTGAATTATTACCGCTAATCCTAATGCCAAAGAACAAATAAAAACGTCTCGAAAACGAACCGTTTGGGAAAATCATCATCATTACTGGAATTTTCATTTTCACGAATCTTTTCGATAGCCTTCCGTCACTTGCGTTAATGCACTGGGTGCACAGTGCTCCGAAAATCTAGCGAAATCGTCTTAGGGCACCAGCGGGTCTAATTCAGAGCTATCTGCGCGGCGAGTTAAATCTGTAAAGAACACTAAAAATTATTTTCCATTCCATACTTTTCAGTTCAGCAATTCGAGAGATCGTACTCACCGCAAGCCATGAAAAATAGACTACGTTGTGAAGCGATGGTCACTATTTATTAAAAAATCACGGTTAAATAAAAAATTAAACTATTAAAAATTTTCAAATAGTTTATAATTTTCACAAACTTATTAGGAAAAATTGTTTAATAAGGTTTCGTAATATTGTGTAGGAAAAAAGCTGAAAATTTCAGTATTTTCTCTATCTGCAACATATAAACCCTTAAGTATACCAATTAATTGGTATACGAATTGGAATAGGTTCGCCAAATTTTGGAAGAAGTCTATAAAATAACCTCTTGAAAGCTACCTAAAAATTGTTGTAGTTCGATGCAATAAAAAAATCATATTTGGCAATTCATATTTGGCTGATACAATTGGGGTGTCAATGTATTACAATAGATATTCAGCATTCGAAGAAGTTTCTTGTGAACGAGTGTAGAACGACTTTGTTTCTACTTACTTGAAGTCAGCGGCGTAGCCAGAAATTCGGTTTGGCGGGGGTTTGGTGAAAATCGATCTTACTGTCCAAACGGCATAATTCCGAAACCATAATTTTTGAAGTTTTAAAATTATGCAGAATTATTTTCCAGAAAATAGTAACAAGGTTCGTGTCTTTAGCGAATTTGTTGCGACTTTATTGTAGTCATGAATATTAACCTGAGAAAATTCACCATAAATACTTCTTGGACGATATACCGTCAAAATTATTTTATCAAATGATGCGCTGTTTAACGTTTGTAAAACTCATCGAAGATACTAAACCTCCGAAATTGGCGGTTTCAAAATGATGTTATCTTGACCTTAAATTACTGTTTTTAAACATTTGACCTATACATACAATTGGTCATACAACAAAAATCAAATGCTCATCAAAATCGATCAGAACCTGCTAGAGTCAAATGGAAATCGTCATTTTTCATAAATTTCTCTCTACATTCGGAAAGTGTTATCCTCGTTATTAATCATATTACGTTTTCGTCTCAACTCGACGATTCCCAAAATAAAAACCTGTTTTACTCCATCTAGTGGTGCACTTGTGCTTTGTCCAGACTACGATTCCATGGCTGGTTATGTTCAATACAATGGTGGGAATGAATATTACATGTTCAGTACGATTTGCACGTACATACAATGGATCGACAGCCACGATCTTGAGATACTATGTGGTACTGAAACATCGCTTGAAACCAGCGGCGGATCATGGAGATCCGAGAGGTCCAGGTCCTGCCGAAAATTTTCAACTGGTTAAGAAATTTTAAATTAGTTTTAATTTTAAAGTAGCAACCCCTCACTGCATACTCCCTCCGGGCCGGTATGATTGACGATTTTTAGAGTGATTGCATAACCTTTCTATATGAGAAAGGCAAAAATGTACCAAAGTCCAAAGAAGTCAATTTTTGTCAAACATCTCAATGTTTCATGCATTTTATGTACGATTTGCACGTACATACAATGGATCGACAGCCACGATCTTGAGATACTATGTGGTACTGAAACATCGCTTGAAACCAGCGGCGGATCATGGAGAAAGATCCGAGAGGTCCAGGTCCTGCCGAAAATTTTCAACTGGTTAAGAAATTTTAAATTAGTTTTAATTTTAAAGTAGCAACCCCTCACTGCATACTCCCTCCGGGCCGGTATGATTGACGATTTTTAGAGTGATTGCATAACCTTTCTATATGAGAAAGGCAAAAATGTACCAAAGTCCAAAGAAGTCAATTTTTGTCAAACATCTCAATGTTTCATGCATTTTAAAGTCATTTGGCATCAAAAATACAAATTTGATTTTGAAAATTTTTCATTTCAGTTTATATGAGAATTTGCTGTGTGATTGCACTCTTCAACTCGTAACTCCGGAACCGGAAGTCCAATCAGTCCAATCAATAAAAAATTCAATAGCAGCCGATGGGAAGGTTGTACCTTTCATTTGAGACTAACTTTGTGTAAATCGGTCCAGCCATCTCTGAGAAACTGAGGTCACATTTTTTCCACATACACACATACATACACACACAGACATTTTCCGATCTCGACGAACTCAGTCGATTGGCATATGACACTCGGTCCTCCGGGTCGGGATTAGATTGACGAATTTTAGAGTGAATGAGAAACATTTTTGGCAAATGTTGAAAGTTATGCATTTTTTTGGTGAGCAGTTCTATGTTTCATAGACATTAAATCTATTTTAACTTCGCTTCCTTTTAAATAAAGACCCTTATTACAATACATTTCTACAAAAACGAGATCAATTTGAAAATAAATCTGAGGATTATGATTGATTACAGAACTCTGGAATTTTCTATTGGAATGTTTTCAGGCAGGAATTTGATATTGATGCTATTAGACAACTGTGAAATCAAAACCAATAGATCAGTTACATATCAGGACCCCATTCCGACAATTTATCAAAAGTTTTAATGATGATAACAACAACAGGTTATCAATCCACGGATCAGATAATTGTTATTGAATTATTGAATTAAATCAGTCTGCATCAATAAATTTTCAACTTCAATCCAATATTTTTTTTGGGTGTTGTGGGGGGGTGTTGTACGGTGTTAAACCCCAAAACCTTCTCTTGGCTACGCCGTTGCTTGGAGTTATTTTTTTCGCTTTTCATTTTCCGATATGTTTCAGATCGATCCGATGGTTATAAGTTAGAAAAATTGCAGTGAGAAGGTTCGCACAAATGAACATTTTTGTACTGATAAGGTATCAAGTTCCTTCCAGACAACTTGGAAGTGTTCGGTGATGATTTCTAGCGGCTGTAGATAGAAAAATGAAATACAAAAGTCGTTTTATCGAAATAATGTTTAGCTTATTTCAATGGATTATTACTATATTGAACAATAAATGGCGACAAAGAGTAATCAACAAACAACAAGCCATAACTTTTAAAGTATTCAAAATAGATATTTGAAGTCTTCAGTAAAGTTATTCGCAAAAGTAAGAGCTACAAATTTGCTGAAGACATCATTTCGATATAATCACTTCCAAGAAAATTTGTGAAAATATCTCACTCATAGGGGGATTAATCAGCAAAAGCACAATTCCAGAAGAAAGGCCATATTACCTCCATTAAATTCTCCGAAGATACTATTGACCTAAAATAAGCCGTTTTGGCGTTAATAATAGATTATATGTTTTTGGTCATATTTCTGGCAATGGGAAATGATAAAAATCTTTCGTCCGCATTTAATGTTAAATATCTCTTTTGATAATAGTCCGATTTCTACAATCTATGGCTTGTTCGAAAGCTATTTGTTAAAGCTGTCTAAAAGCATATAAATTAATCTATATTAATCTATATTGTCAATTTCGGCAGATAATTTAAAAAAACTGCAAGAAACGCCATTTTTACGCATTCAAACATTCATATCTTGGAAACTAAACATCAGAATCAAAAACAAATTAATAGCGTTCATACTGTTTTTTAGTTCTTTCATTTAAAATTGGTTTGGATAAGATCGGTTCAGTCATTGCTGAGAAACACGAATGAGAATTTGTCCGTTACATACACACACACACACACACACACACACACACATACACACAGAGACATTGTCCCAAATCGTCGAGCTGAGTCGATTGGTATATAAGACTCGGCCCTCCGGGCCTCGGAAAAAATCTTGAAAGTTTGAGCGAATTCTATACATTTCTTTTATAAGAAATGTAAAAAGCATTTGACATGGTGAATCTGGATTCAATACAGGAAATACTGTTTGAACTTGGAGTACCGCAACATATAATCAACAGTGTTAGACAGGCAATTAATTATGAGTTGACAAGTATTCTTTGGGAAGGCATAGAAACAGAGAAAAGAATGAAAGGAAAAGGCATTAAACAAGGTTGTCCAATGTCCCCATACATATTCACGTTAATAATCCAGAAAATTTTAAAAGAAGTTAAGGCTAAGTTTCCTTCATTAAATCTACTTGAATTGAATAATAAGCATTTACCTGTTTTTTTAGCTTTTGCAGATGACATATTAATAATAACGAAGTCAGTAAAAGAATTGGACAGCATTGTTAAATTATTAAAAGAAGAATTCAGGAAAGTAGGACTAGAGCTAAATCCAAGTAAAAGTGAAATTATTATTAGGGAACCGTCAACAAACAGAAAACTACCATTAACACTACTGATCGATGGAGACCAAATTAATGTTGTTAAAACGATGAGGTACTTGGGAACATATTTAACGAAAACTTTGGATAGAGCAAATATTACAAGAATTAGGTGTAGACAGGCAACAAACAGTGCAAAGATAGTGATAGAATTTATGAGAAAATTTAAACCAAGTTGGAAAATTGCCAAATTGATTTATATGACAGTGATTTCTCCAGCAATGACATACGGATTAAAAGGAGCAGCTTTATTAAAAAGAAACAGAAAATCAATAGCAAGGTACGAGATTCAAATAATAAAAGAATTATTAAAATATTCCAGAGATAGACCAAGAGGTAGGATTAAAGTATCAAAATTATTTAAAGGTAAAACAGCAGTGAACAGAATAAGAGTATTGCAGCTTAAATATTGGGCACATATTCAAAGAAGGGAAAAGGGGCATCCCCTAAAAATTGATCAACGATTAGAATTTAAAGAAAGGAAAATAGGCAGACCTGCAAAAACTTGGAATAATACAATAATGGAAAATAAAGAAAAAATACCAGAATTATCAGAAACTGAATGGAAAATATTTGCGAGAACAAAAAATAAATTTAACAGAAAGGTGGAAGAGATGTACAACAAAATAGGTAGTGAAGAAGAATCTTGCTCTGAAATTGAGGATACGTAGCTAAATAGGAAATAGGGTATAATTATAAAAATGAATCAAAAGAACAAATAACTATTTTGTAGGGTAGAAAAGGAAAGTTAGAGAATCTGTTAAAAGAAAAGCTTAGTGGCGCGTATATTGGGCTGTATTGGGAGGGGTATAAACAGAATCGAAAAGATGCAGGGTTTTTTACCTAACATACTTGGTTTTCCCTGCCAATAAAAAAAAACAAATAAAAAATAAATAAGAAACAACACAATTATTATTATTATTCGCAAATACTCCTTGATTATAATTATAAGAACACAGAGAAAAGTAAAGAGAAAAAAAGATGAATATATACATATATGTACAAGTATGTGTGTAGATCTGTGTATGTGATATGTATGTAGATGGGCATGGCAATTGAAGCCATCCGTCTGAGGGACGTTCCGTCCGCTAGAGCGCCAAACATGCACTTTGTCTCTCGTAAGATGGTCCAGGTTTCCGCAATTCCAACACATCATGGATATGTCCGGGTCCTTGCAAGCTTCTGCCAAATATCAAACACCTGAAGTAATTCTCCGCTTGTTTATTCACTCGAGAGGTGGACCTCAATTGGCACCCAACCGTAAGTTGCCCTACCTCAAGCGCCTTGTCAGCAGCAGACGACGAAAAAAAAGTCATCCCTGTCTGAGCCCCTACGTACTCCTTAGTTAACCGGATCGTCATGAGCAACTCGACCAGGTTAAAATGTAGCTTCAGTGCACCTTTTAGCTCGTTAACAGTCCTGATATCATCCTGGTCTATACACATAATCACTGTGTACGGGCTTAAGGCTTTAACTTCTGCCCTTTCACCCAGTGATGTGGTAATCTCTTGTATAGTAGAGCTGTTCATCGTGGGGTCCTCCTTCAACTGGAGTATATGTACACAGAAACAAATATTTTGTAATTTTAAGTTTATTTTCATGCACATATTTGGAGCATGAATATAAATGTAAAATTAAGTTTCACCACAAACACACACGACTTGTCGTGCTTTCTTCAACGAATTTTATTATAATTTTACACGTGGATTGAAAATTACAGTTTCTTTAAACGGAAAACCAATGCGCTTCTTATGGATTTTTACTCGAATACTGCTGTAAAATGAATGACATGTAGTATTACATGAATGAAAGTGTAAAATTGTATGCTGTTTTATGCTCCAATTGATTTTAACGTAATTTTCAATCAAATTTTTGATTCAATCGTTGTATGTTTACATTCGTATTGATTTACATGTCGTTTAAATTTCATTATTTTTTGGTGTGTATGTAATTGTGTATATGTGTGTATGTATGTAAACATGTATTACAATGTGTATATGTATGTAGGTATTGTATATGTATGTGTGTATGAATGTATGTGTATATTTTTATGTGTACATGTGTTTATCTATGTATTTTTATTTTATGTGTATATGTGTGTATATGTACATAAAAATGTTCAAAAAATGGTTGCATTATACACGGGATTGTTTTGTAGTGCACATATATAATCTATTAATGTGAAAAACTAATACTTATGGATAGAAGTCAGAGTATAATGATGAACTGATTATAGTGAATGTGCACGCACCAAATGAAGGAGCTAACAGTTTCTATGCTGATCTAGGTAGTTATGTAAATGCGAATCCAAAAAAAGATAAAATGATTATAATAGGGGATTTCAACTCACAAATTGGAAGAAACGATTTAGATGAATGTGAAAAGGAATTGTTAGGTGAATTTATAGGGCACGAAATATCGAATGAAAACGGAGATTTTATGAAGATGTTTCTTAGAATGCACAATATGAAAGTGAGTTCAATGAATTTTGATAGAACACTGCTGACAACATGGACAAATGGAACTTCTGAATCCCAAATAGATCATGTTGTAAACAGAGTTGATCCAATGTTTGGAATAAAATTCATTCGGGCTTCCTGGACATCGATAAGAACTGATCACAAAATAATAATGGTAGGAATAACAAAAGGAAAAGGAACAGGGAAGCCAAATAAAACATCACTTAAAATCCAAATACAACCTAAAATGCTTCAAAAAGAGAGAACGCAAAAAAGATATCATCAACTTCTAAATAACCAAAACAAAATAAATATTGACAACTTGGATATAACAAAAGCGTACGGGTTATTAGTAGAAAAAGTTAACACTTGTGCAAAAGAAGTACTTATGAACAGAAAAATACCTATAACTCCCGAAAGAAAAGCTGCACTGAAAGATCTTAGAAACGCACAAGAGAAACTGAAAAAAGCAAAAGAGGTAGGAATAGACATTGAATGGTATAGAAAGGAAATTAAAATAAAACGGCAGCTCTACAAAGCAAAAATAAAAGAACACAAAGAAAAAGAAATAATTAAATTCTACAATGAGTTAGAGGATTTTGAAGTTGGAGAAAGAATGAAACGTTCATACAACTATTTGAAACAGTTTACAAGAAGCAAAGCAAACAAAAACCCAATAATCCCAATGAAAAAATGGATAACAGAATTAGAAAATTCCTCTGGACAAACTTTAACAATACCAAATGATCCAGTTAAAGAAAAACTAATCGAACCTCCAACAAAAATCGAAATTAGGGAAATAATTCGAAATCTTACAAATGGTAAAGCATCAGGCAAGGATGGAATTAAAAATGAATATCTTAAATATGCGAACGATGAAATAATAGAAGAATTATGGATAATAATAAGGAAAGTATGGGAAACAAATGAAATACCGGACCAATGGAGAGAAGCTCTGCAGATACCTACACCCAAGAAGAAAGCCCCAAAAAATACTGCAGATTTCAGAAGAATAACGCTGAGTAGCGTAGGGTATAAAATTTATGCAACTTGGCTAGTTAGAAGATTAAAGGAATATTCTGGAGAACCGGGAAATCATCAAGCAGCATTCGTTAATAATCGGTCAACTGATGATCAAATGTTTTACGTTAGAAGATATATGGAGGCATACTGGAATAGGGGAGAAACAGTGATAGTAGCTTCATTAGATATAAAAAAAGCATTTGACATGGTGAATCTGGATTCAATACAGGAAATACTGTTTGAACTTGGAGTACCGCAACATATAATCAACAGTGTTAGACAGACAATTAATTATGAGTTGACAAGTATTCTTTGGGAAGGCATAGAAACAGAGAAAAGAATGAAAGAAAAAGGCATTACACAAGGTTGTCCAATGTCCCCATACATATTCACGTTAATAATCCAGAAAATTTTAAAAGAAGTTAAGGCTAAGTTTCCTTCATTAAATCTACTTGAATTGAATAATAAGCATTTACCTGTTTGTTTAGCTTTTGCAGATGACATATTAATAATAACGAAGACAGTAAAAGAATTGTAGACAGGCAACAAACAGTGCAAAGATAGTGATAGAATTTATGAGAAAATTTAAACCAAGTTGGAAAATTGCCAAATTGATTTATATGACAGTGATTTCTCCAGCAATGACATACGGATTAAAAGGAGCAGCTTTATTAAAAAGAAACAGAAAATCAATAGCAAGGTACGAGATTCAAATAATAAAAGAATTATTAAAATATTCCAGAGATAGACCAAGAGGTAGGATTAAAGTATCAAAATTATTTAAAGGTAAAACAGCAGTGAACAGAATAAGAGTATTGCAGCTTAAATATTGGGCACATATTCAAAGAAGGGAAAGGGGGCATCCCCTAAAAATTGCTCAACGATTAGAATTTAAAGAAAGGAAAATAGGCAGACCAGCAAAAACTTGGAATAATACAATAATGGAAAATAAAGAAAAAATACCAGAATTATCAGAAACTGAATGGAAAATATTTGCGAGAACAAAAAATAAATTTAACAGAAAGGTGGAAGAGATGTACAACAAAATAGGTAGTGAAGAAGAATCTTGCTCTGAAATTGAGGATACGTAGCTAAATAGGAAATAGGGTATAATTATAAAAATGAATCAAAAGAACAAATAACTATTTTGTAGGGTAGAAAAGGAAAGTTAGAGAATCTGTTAAAAGAAAAGCTTAGTGGCGCGTATATTGGGCTGTATTGGGAGGGGTATAAACAGAATCGAAAAGATGCAGGGTTTTTTACCTAACATACTTGGTTTTCCCTGCCAATAAAAAAAAACAAATAAAAAATAAATCAGAAACAACACAATTATTATTATTATTCGCAAATACTCCTTGATTATAATTATAAGAACACAGAGAAAAGTAAAGAGAAAAAAAGATGAATATATACATATATGTACAAGTATGTGTGTAGATCTGTGTATGTGATATGTATGTAGATGGGCAGGGCAACTGAAGCCATCCGTCTGAGGGACGTTCCGTCCGCTAGAGCGCCAAACATACACTTTGTCTCTCGTAAGATGGTCCAGGTTTCCGCAATTCCAACACATCATGGATATGTCCGGGTCCTTGCAAGCTTCTGCCAAATATCAAACACCTGAAGTAATTCTCCGCTTGTTTATTCACTCGAGAGGTGGCCCTCAATTGGCACCCAACCGTAAGTTGCCCTACCTCAAGCGCCTTGTCAGCAGCAGACGACGAAAAAAAAAGTCATCCCTGTCTGAGCCCCTACGTACTCCTTAGTTAACCGGATCGTCATGAGCAACTCGACCAGGTTAAAATGTAGCTTCAGTGCACCTTTTAGCTCGTTAACAGTCCTGATATCATCCTGGTCTATACACATAATCACTGTGTACGGGCTTAAGGCTTTAACTTCTGCCCTTTCACCCAGTGATGTGGTAATCTCTTGTATAGTAGAGCTGTTCATCGTGGGGTCCTCCTTCAACTGGAGTATATGTATGTAATTGTGTGTATGTATGTAAACATGTATTACAATGTGTATATGTATGTAGGTATTGTATATGTATGTGTGTATGAATGTATGTGTATATTTTTATGTGTACATGTGTTTATCTATGTATTTTTATTTTATGTGTATATGTGTGTATATGTACATAAAAATGTTCAAAAAATGGTTGCATTATACACGGGATTATTTTGTAGTGCACATATATAATCTATTAATGTGAAAAACTAATATTTATGGATAGAAGTCAGATCTTCCTCCAATTACAGCTCCTTGGAGATCTCCGATGGAACAACTTACACAAGTCCAACGGGCAGTGACACCAGACTAAAAAAACGGAAGCGCTGAGGAAAACACGGAGTCTATCAGTTTTTTTTGTTACTATTTCCCCTTTTCTTTCTTAAATAAGCAGGAATTCAAGAAATGTGGATGAGAGTCAAAGGAGACATAAATGGGAGATAGGAATGAAGGTAGAAAACTGCAAAAATGGTAAGTTTTATAGTACACATGTGTTATGTTATGTGTTATATATATATATATATATATATATATATATATATATATATATATATATATATATATATATATATATATATATATATATATATATATATATATATATATATATATATATATATATATATATATATATATATATATATATATATATATATATATATATATATATATATATATATATATATATATATATATATATATATATATATATATATATATATATATATATATATATATATATATATATATATATATATATATATATATATATATATATATATATATATATATATATATATATATATATATATATATATATATATATATATATATATATATATATATATATATATATATATATATATATATATATATATATATATATATATATATATATATATATATATATATATATATATATATATATATATATATATATATATATATATATATATATATATATATATATATATATATATATATATATATATATATATATATACAAATTGAACCAATATACTAAATACGCGTCGATTTCCTGCTTAAATGGAATCGAAAGTTTTACTGCAATGTTACAATCCAATTGATACAAACATTACAGTAAGGCGGGGCTAGTTGATGGAATGATGACCTCGGAACATGGCTGGCTCTGTACACGAAATGGGTCATCGGAAAGTCAATTGAGCTAACACCTTCCTAAATCCGTGAACCAAGTTATTTGCATGAATGTCTAAATACATGCAAACATCTTTTTTCTGTAAATCACTACCAGCTAGTGGGAGATAGAAAGGTTAACACACACACACACTACCGAATTGAAATCACCACCAATGATGACAGTGTTCGTAGCATTATAGAAGTAGTATGGTAAAACTGCTTTGTAGAAATTTTCCCTTGCGTTGCGATTTTGAGTTCCCGATGCTGCGTACACATTAATGAAAGTTACGTTATATTTTCGGGAGTGTTTTATATTGAAGGGAAAGTTATTGGCAGTTGACAATCAATAGTTTTGGACATTTTCAATACACAGGGGGTTCGACGATGTGTCGGAATGGATTTTGTTCAACTTTTGGGGAGTTTATTATATTGAAGAAGCTATTGGTAAGTGAAAATCAATAGTTTTGGGCATTTTCAATGTTCCGTCGGTGGGTCAAAATAGCAATTTTTCCACCTTTTCATGAACTTTTTATAAAGTATTAGTTGGGTGATTAATCCCTCTAAAGCTGAAAAGCAAGTTTTTGTTTGGTCATTCATGAAAATAAAAAAAAAACTATTTGGCAAAGTTGTTGAGAATATCTTAAGTATTAACTTCGCTGAAGAGACTATGTGTCTATCTGTCGATTTTAATATACATTTGTGAAGATTTCATTGATATACCCCTGAAAATTACTTTTTTTAAATACTTTTCCTGGTAATTTTGTAGAATTTCAAAATGTTCCACGATTTTGTTCTGCGTAAGAAAATACAGAATTTTTGTAATGTAAGTTTATTTGTATCTCTTACAACTTAGAAGTTATCGAACGTTTTAGTGTCCAAAAAGCAATATTTTGGTATGGAAGCCGCAAATTTCCGCAGACGAAGCTATCGCATTACGAGACTGTAAAACAAACACTATCAAAACCGTTTGGTGGGCTCTAGCCTACGTTCAAGTCAAATTCGAGTAATCCTTCTTTAGCATATTTTTCTAATATTAGAGATGCAAAATTTACAAAAATAAAAATACTGTAAGACTTCCTTAAGGGAAATTTTTACTAAATGATCAGAACGGGTTATGAGGCTTTATTGAGGGACTAAAGAAGAATATTTTAACCGCTGCGGTTTATTAAAAAGAAAGAAAAAATATGTTTGCGTTTCGACTTCGTCTCTTCAGAACCAGAAAAAATATGTGCCGATTTTGTCAATGTTATCGTTTCACCAGCCTAAAATTCACCAAGGGGCTGATAAAAACGGGTCTTCGCTGTATTCAAAAAACGACTAAAACTCTATTATGATGCCGTTTATAAATTACACTACATATTTAAGGGTAACAGAAGGAAGCATGAAGCATCTTGTTACATAGTGGAGAGAAGAAACGGAGGAGGGGGCTAAAAGCTTCCCAACTAGAAAAGGAAATAAAACATTGGAAATATGTATATTGTCCTATTTAAAATTTAAAATCTTCTAGTTTAAATTAAAATTATTATAAAATCTGTTAATCGCCACACTACATGAATGTGTAGTGTAATTTGTGAATGGTCTAATAATAGTGGTTTAGTAGTTTTTTTTAAATATATGTTTTTGCGTGCTAAAATACTAATTACACAACAGCTCAAAATTTGTTCTTCATGGTCACAACAATTTTGATGACCTTTTTGCCGCTTGGAAACACTGTGCACCTGGGACTCTTCAGTGCATCAACTTACTCGAAAAGCTGAAAAAATCCATTTTTACACATCGTTGGACCCTTCTACGTATTGAAAATGTGCAAAATTATTGATTTTACCTTTTTTTTTATTATTACCAAAAACTTTTTATTTTTATTTATTTTTTTTTTTATTATTACCAAAAACTTTTTCTTCAATATAATACACTTTCCCGAAAAGTTGAAAAAATTTCATTTTGACGTATCGTCGGACCCCACTGTGCATAGAAAATGTCCAAAACAATTGATATTCAACTGCCAATGTCATTCAATAACTATTTATTTCTCAACAATTGAAAGTTAACCGCATCAACTTCAACTCCCATAAACAGGAAAGTAACGCAAAACGTATCGCGATAACCGATGAACCGACGATGACGATGAATCCGACGATATAATTATCGACGATGACGATGAATCCGACGATATAATTATCGACGATAACGATGAAGGCGACGATACTTTATCGTTAACGAAGTTTCCGATGACGATACATTATCGTTAACGAGTAACGCCGATAAATTATCGTGAAAAATGTATCGTCTGAACAACCCTGATCATATGATGTAACAATTGAAGTTTTATAGCACGCTACAAGTGCAATCTAAGTTTTATCAGTGGCTACAAAACTATCATAAAACCTCGATTGTTACTAGGGATGTGTTGCTTCGACGGGACATATACTGTCCAAAATGCTTACCGTCGAAACTGGCGACGCGGCTGACATTTTCGTTCTATGCAGGGTGCCATCACAACCGGTGGACGCTTGCGTACGTTTTCCCCGACTGGACAGATAGTCGCTGGGTGTCGATACGGTGGCGCGGTGAGTATGGAGAGATGGAAACAGGGAATCGAAAGATGCTGCTTTCACATCCAGTTTGTTGCTGCTGCAGACGGCGAAGATAGTCGAATTTTGCCTGACGACGAGCGCTTGCGTAATCATTTTATTGTTACACAATCGAGACGGATAGTTGATGAGTGCAGTGAAGTAACACTGTATTCTGCATTTGTTTCTGTTTCGCTGACACGACGAATAGCAACAGGGCTTAGCGGCAGCGGGGGAAGCTGGGAACGGTGGAAACTTGCTGAGGGTGGTAGTATCATTTGTTGCTTCGACGGGACATATACTGCCCAAGATGCTTACCAGGACAGCCAAAATTTCTGCTTCCGGATAAAATTTGTTGTTTCGGTGTTGAGACGCATAGCAGGTCGATTTTTCATCACGAACTGTGAATGTGTGCAGCTGCATTTCGTTGTTGAACCGACGGGGCAGGTCAGAGGATTACACTGTGATGTATTTTCTGCTGCGCAGTAATGGCATTTCACCCTAGTGATGCACTGGCGCGTAAGTGTGATGCCTACACAGAGGATACAATGATCACACGCCACAGAAAAAAAAGCAGAACGCTCTTTCTTTCGGAGCTGTATAGACCGATTTCAAGTGTGCGCTGGTGTTGAGGTAGTTGGGTACGAGATAACCGTGCTCTCTTGCTCTTCAAATTCTCTGTGGCGCGCTCAGATAAAGTCACCACCGCGCGCGCCCCAGAGTCGCTGTGGTGTATTCACTGGCGTGTATTCACTGGCGTGTGATCTTTGGTTTGTTTTCGTCTTACAAGCGGCAGTGCGGATGAAATTGATTTGATTTGCACAGGTTGTTGCGTTGTGTTGTGTGGATGGTGGTGACTTATTTCAAGCTTATATGATTTTCTACTGAAGATTCCATACAAGTTGCTTGGTAAAGCGAACGAGTTTATAAAGTATTGTTACACTACCTGCAAAACTCAAAGTACTCGGTCCTCGGAGCAAATTGGGAAAACTTTTTACGTATCATCGTATAGACAGTTTTATAATGACCAGAGGCCCCTGATATGCAAACTCGTGTTATAAGTATTAATAGTTTTATTATAACTTAATCTTACAAGTTTAAACAGGCTTGACGCTTGTGGCGATAAATAATTTACATACAACATCACAATTGAGCGTACACCCGTTGTTCATTTGTCTATTATTTTGCGTGGAAGTGTTTCAAGAGCATGTGAGCTAGGAAGGGGATTCTGCGCGTCAATGAGCGAAATAAATTGGCTCAGTTTCGGGGTCAAGAAAAAAGGCCACTAGTGTTCACGCTTATTTTAAATGTACAATGAATCATGTGTTCCATAAAAGGATGTTATAAATGGGTCAGCAGCAACAATGTTTATTATACGTATTCTAGATTTTTGCGTCAGTTAGTATTTTAGACTGTAATTATAACGCACGGATTCATTGCACGTAATATCAACAGCAAAACAGAGTATTAGGTATCTGCTAGTATCTGTCGGAATCTCTGTCAATCTCTATGAAATTTTCGTATTTTCAAGTAACAAGTAAGGTGTTTCCTCAAGTTTAAACAAGCGATTTTTGTGTGATAAATTATTCCTCATTATAACTTTCTTGAATGAGGTGTTTTATCATAAAGGTACTAGGAAAGGAACAATGAAAAGTTCCAATTGCAAGCTTGGAAATTTGCTGAAAAAAACAGTTGAAAAAAATTGCGTTGAATTTTGAGCTCCTTTGCACATATAGTTGAGCTAATGTATCTATAGTTGCATGTCCCATAGGAGCCGTAATTAGCAATGGCTACATTAATGATACATGGTAGTGGTAATGGTACAAGAAGTTTCACATACATAAATTGGTTAATAAACAATCTTAACATTTTTTTTATCATTTTTGGGATTAAAAGCTTTCGTTTAATATATTGACATCGCCCATAGAACTTTTCATCGATTTTTTAGCAGAATTTTCACTCAAATATTCTAGTTCTTTGCACTCATACCAAAGATACGTTGAACGATTTCACATATTTGCAATTGAAATTCAAGCGCAATTCATAAGCCACGTAGAACAACTTTCAACATTCTGCTTTTATTGCACTATATTATTAGTCTAACTAATGCTATCGTTGTAATGCAGTACAAGTGTAGATTTTCAAAAATTTTATATTAGAATTAGAACGAAATATTTTTTTGTATCGCTACGTCGCTCGAGAATAGCCAAAAAAGCGTAAAATATTTGGCTTTTACTGACCCAAGCATGACTAAAATGCGACTCACTCCTAAAGTGCAGAACTAATAAACTATTACGTACTTACTTTGTTAGCATTACTAGAGCATTCGAAATTGATAAATTTTGAGAAGAAAATGGAATATGTTGAGGATAATTAGTATTGTCTGATATAATATTACTAAATATCCATAAAAACTTATTTCATCATGAATAAAATCCTATACTTCTGTTTATCAGAAAATTTGAATCACCTAATTGGACTAAGAATAAAAATGACGGAAGTATACTCGATTCGAAGTGTATGCATGAATACATACATGTGAATTGATTAATATATGTATAGAATACGAAGTTTACGTTAATTTTTGGCATAAACGTAGATCGTATTCCTTTTTCGGATCGAAAGGAAAACAAAAGCACATCCTCACGTCACGAAATCAACTATAGGTTCAAGGTTTACACAAGAAGATTTTTATTCGGTGAGGTCATAAACATCCTCTGATACATAAACTTAATATTATAAGTTTTACAAATTATAAAATCACGGTAAACAGATAAACGTTCCTTGGAACAATTTAGTATGTACTGCAAAGACGGTGGATTTGCCATTTTGAACTTCTTTGCTATACTCGTACCCGAACATGTTGGGTTTTAATTTTAATTCTCTCTCTTGTTAATCCATCGCGTGGAAATTCGAGAGAAAACCAACTAATTTATTTAAATGATGGCACAGAAGAAAAATGCCGTCCAGAACTAATTATTGAGGGGTTACACCACTATAGAGCACGAAAAATAGGCATATTTCGGGAATTTATCTTGACGCAATAATTTGATGAATCGAGATCTTGTTTAACTTTCCGGCAGTGCACGCTGCTCTGAAAATCTAGCAAAATCGTCTTAAAGCATCAGCGGCTGCTCGTTCAGTGGGCCATAAGCGCGACTTCCGGAGGGTTAATGATATATATATATATATATATATATATATATATATATATATATATATATATATATATATATATATATATATATATATATATATATATATATATATATATATATATATATATATATATATATATATATATATAGATAGATATATATATATATATATATATATATATATATATATATATATATATATATATATATATATATATATATATATATATATATATATATATATACTCAGGTTTTTTTTTACGCGGGGGATACGAGCCGCGTAAATGAAAACCGCGTAAATTTCAAAATCCGCGTAAATGAAGACCACTTAAATTTAAGAATCCGCGATAAAGGGTATACCGCGTAAATTCCAAAATATATATATATATATATATATATATATATATATATATATATATATATATATATATATATATATATATATATATATATATATATATATATATATATATATATATATATATATATATATATATATATATATATATATATATATATATATATATATATATATATATATATATATATATATATATATATATATATATATATATATATATATATATATATATATATATATATATATATATTTATTTATAATTAATTAATATCAACAGACACAGTGTGGTCCTAATGATAATTTCTTAATCTATTTAAAAAGTCAACATGTAATCTGCTACGTGGAATGTGAAGATCGAACTCGGATGACACTCTGTTGAAGGTCCGCTGCAAACCAATGATGGCACCGTTTACTCCATAGTTAGTCCGGCGAAGAGGTAATCGGAGGAATAAATTATTGCGAAGGGCGCGAGGGCGAACATTCATATTTATCGCACTGAGAAGCTCGGGGCAGTCAATTCGATCTTGCAAAATATCCGAAATCGTCATAGCACGGAATAGATCCCGTCGCACTTGCAATGTATCGAGTCCAATAAGCAAACCCCGGCTTTCATAACTTGGCAGCTGGTGAGGATTGCTCCAAGGCAATCGACGAAGGGCACTGTCTCAATTCGATGGACACCGTTGAGATAATGAGGGTTCCACACAACTGAACAATATTCCAGAGTTGATCGAACGAGTGAGCAGTAGAGAGATTTCAAGCAGTAAATATCTGAAAAGTGCTTAGATATTCTCATTATGAACCCCAAACAGCGTGATGCCTTTGCGACAATATAGCTGATATGCTGTTTAAACGTCAGTTGTTCATCGAGAAAAACTCCGAGATCTTTGACGCAATTCGCTCTGTCAATTGTGGATTCAGCTAGACAGTAATTGAATCGAATTGGCGTTTTTTTCCTCGAGAACGTAATGACCGTACATTTCTTGGGGTTTAGGGTCATTCGGTTGATCTCGCACCATTCCGCAAAGGTTTCCAGTTGGCGTTGAAGGAAAGCTGCATCATCAGTATTCCGTATTCTATGGTATAACTTGAGGTCGTCGGCGAAAGACAACCGTGGTCCTTCTAAACAAAAGTTAACGTCGTTGAAATACAGAAGAAAAATCAATGGACCGAGATGGCTGCCTTGCGGAATACCAGATGAAGCAAAGAACTCTTCGGATACACAATCACCTATCTTGACTGCTAGACGACGATCACTGAGATACGATTGCATCCAACGGAGAATATTAGTACCAAAGCCAAGTCTATCCAATTTTGCCACTGCAATAGCGTGATTTATCTTGTCAAAAGCAGCTGAAAGATCCGTGTAGATAACATCAGTTTGAAGGCCGTCCGACATAGCATCTGTAACATATGTTGTGAACGACAGAAGATTCGTAGATGTTGAACGTTTCGGCATAAATCCATGCTGAGTCTCGGAGATATACTGTTTGCAGTGGCTGGAGATGGGTTCCAACACAGCCATTTCAAACAGCTTAGGAATTGCGCTTAGCGTTGTAATACCACGGTAATTGTCAACTACCTTTTTATCACCTTTTTTGTGAACTGGAAACATGAAGGAGGATTTCCAGAGTTCGGGAAATACTCCGGTTGATAGCGACAATTGAAACAGATGACAAAGAGGTTCAATTAGACCGGCAGAGCATTTTTTTAGAATAATAGTTGGTATACCATCTGGGCCTGCCGAGGTTGAAGCCTTCATTTTGCTAATCGCCAGTTGTACCATATTATTGTCGATATTGATAGAGTTCAAAGACTGGTATGATTGAGGTACATTGAGAGCCGCGCGTGAAGCCTGGGTCGGTGTCAGTTTCTCGTTGGAGAAAACACTCGCGAACTTTTCAGAGAATAGTTGGCAGATCTCCTGTAAACTAGAGCTCATACGTCCTCCATAGCTCATCGTTGAAGGCAACCCGGATTCCTTTCTTTGCTCGTTTACATGCTTCCAGAATGTTTTAGGTTCGGACTTCAACTTATGTTGCACGTTTCGCAAGTAATCGGCATGGCAACGCTTCGATGTCTTTTTATAGACTTGGTTAACATGAACGTAGTGTTGTCGCAGCACGTAGCCCCCAAACTTGGAGTACTTCTTCAGAGCGGCTCTTTTAGTCGCTTTTAACCGTCTCAGCTCGGCAGTGTACCACGCTGGGTGCTTAGATTGAAGGCCACTTCTTTTGGGTACATAGCGATCGATAGCATAGCTCATAACATTGGAGAAGGTCTGCACTGCAACGTTGACATAATCATTGTCGAGAATTTCAGTCCAGTGGATATTCGACAGGAAGTCAATAATGCTATTATAGTTGGATTTTCTAAAATTATAGCTGACGGTGTCAGAAGCATTGCAGTCATGCTTCACTCGAATCGCTTCAAGCAATATATGCAGGGGAGGGTGATGTCTAACAGTCTTTACCAGGGGGAACGGTGCTGCGGTAACTTTTGGCGCGTAGTCAGATTTGCTCGAAAAACAGAGATCAAGGATTCTGTTGTTCTCGTTCACCACATTATTCGTTTGGCGCAGCAGATTTAGACTGTAGCAGTCAAGCAAACTGGTGATACCAGCATGAAAAGATGACAATTCGGGATCAGCGAACATAAATCCGTCAGAAGCAGAGCGCCATTTTAATCCGGAGAAATTGAAATCACCAACAATCAGGATCTCATCAACCGGGCTTGCTTGAGCGGAAATCCGTTCCAGTGACTCAGTATGTGAATCAATCAATGTCGAATCGCGAGTGCGGTCCGGTGGAAGATAAACCACGCAAAGAAAAAGTGCGTAGCCAGCCAGTTTGATCCGCACCCACACCTGCTCGACACAGACCCCCAAAGTATCGTCAATCAGTTGCGCTTTCAATCGACGATGGATAGCCACAAGTACCCCGCCGCCGGTAGCCTTGAGACTGTTACGTGAGCTGCGATCAGTTCGGAAAACATCGTAGTTGGCACCAAATGCTTGCACTGACAGAGTGCTATCGCTAAGCCACGTCTCTGTGAGGGCGATTATGTCGAAGCATTCATCCGAACTTGCTACCAAATAATCTTCGATTACTGAATTCATACCACCGGCATTCTGGTAATATATTTGTAGGTTTGAATGCCGCGATTGATTGCCGTTGGTATCGATTTGGAAGACCCCTTCACCACTCCTGCACACAGGACCGGGACGACTGGTGAACGCTGGCTGCAATGGCTCGACTGTGGCAGGGGGATCTAGGGCTTCCATAGTGCTAGCAGCAGTGCGTCCCAGGGTGCGATGAGTCATACCAGCATAGCATAGAGTGCTTAGTCCTTCTGTGATCGTTGTAGAGCCGAATGTGCTATGAAGAGACGTGCTCGTTACGATGGGATCCAAATTTTGTTTTTGACATTGAAGATTCACAGCGGCGGTAGAGTTGTGTTCATCAGCAGACTGTAAGTGAAATTTACATTGAGGGCGTGCAGCATCTTGTATTGCTTCGGAAGGACATATACCCTTCTTGGCTTTACCTGACACAGAAGAAGTCGCCGATTCGCCAGGTAAACCTAAATCGCTCGCCGGGATACAAGAAGTTGGACAGATGAGTTTATCCGGAACAGCTTGGCGCTACTGTTCACCACCAGATGGATTCTTCTCCGCCGTAATCCTGATGATAGGTCGTTGGATTTTTGAATTGGTCACAAATTCACGAAAGTAGATGTTCTCCGGCCAAGAGTCTTTGGACAGAGCCTTATCCCTGTATGATTTGCTAACGCCAACTTTGAAAGTAATGAAGCTCAAAGTTGAGAGATCCTTGTCCTTAGGAACTAGACGAACTATTCTCGGTTGCAGATTCTCCCCCAGACAATCTTTCACAAGGGTAGAAACTTCATCATCCGTCGTGCTGGGATCGAATGCTGACAAGTAAACCCATAACAGCTCCTCAGGTGGTGAAATTGTTTTTATTGTTTCAAACGCAGCTTTGGATCCACGAATATTTGGAATTTTTGTTTTGAGCGAATCATCTTCCCGTTTGCGCTTAGGCGTGTTTGAAACTGGATTATATTCAGCAATTCGATTCCAAGGCGTTATAGTTGGGGATAGCGGTTTTGAGTCAACTTTAACCGAGAGAGCTTTGACGACATCTTTCAAATCAGCTATGTCGTTCTTTATAGATTTCAGAGAATTGTTGTCAGGCACTATGTCGCAACAACGCGAAGCCATTCTACGAAAATTATCATTCGAGAATAAGTCAGCACAGCCGTCGCACATCCAGAATAGATTCCGTGGGTGGGTTCCCAGGACGTCACGAACATCATAATCCATCTTGACGCATATCATGTGGAACGAATTTCCGCAGTATCCACGACATGTTATTCGATCAGAATCATTAACCACTTTCGAGCAGTTCTTACAAGCCATGCTGTTGATGTAGAAATAACGCCTAGCGGGTATGCAATATGCGCAGGAAAACGCTAACGGGTAACGTGCGTCAATGGAAGCGAACTTGCACGCAACGTGCGACAACTCAACTACCCACCAGCAGATGTCGCTTTTGGCGAAAAAATTGAGCGTAACGTCTGTGCAGTGATAATGTCAAATGAAAACAAAAATCACAACCAAAAACAATCACTTTCACGAATCACACTGGTAGATATAATCGTGCTTGAAGTCACGAAATTTCAATGCACACGTACTACCGAATAAAACGATATACAGATAAAACGAGAATAAAAATAATCGCGAGTGTAAAACACTAAAAAATCAAAAAAAAAACTATCAGCTCTACTGACGACCGGAATATAGCAAACAGTGATGCCAATATATATATATATATATATATATATATATATATATATATATATATATATATATATATATATATATATATATATATATATATATATATATATATATATATATATATATATATATATATATATATATATATATATATATATATATATATATATATATATATATATATATATATATATATATATATATATATATACAGGGTGTTTGGTTCATGGTTAAGAATCTCTCGGGGGGTGATAGACTGCCATATTTGGAGAAAAAAATTGTTCTACACATACCATCAAATCTCAACCGTTACAGAGTTATTGAACTTTTTGTGTAAAAACTTATATGTCTTAAAATACCTCTAACTTTAAAAGTATACTTTGTATTTTAAATATTTCAGTTCCATTCGAAAGATGAGAAAATTGTGCATTGAGTGATGCCCTTACATGTTTCAGCTAATGAGATTAAGTAGCCTTTTCAAAGTAATTTATTGAAAATTAAACAATTTTGAACGGTTTTTCGTTCATTTCTTGAAAATCCTTATAGTTAACCTCATCATTTTAATAATTCAGATTGTTAGTCTTGACGAGCTGCTTAATTCGTTCTTTGACATGATACACTTACCTTTTCTTATTTTCATGATTTTGGGTTACTCAACTTTGATATTTTTATCTCATTTTCACTAGTACCAGCTCTAATTGAAAAATTATGGCACTTATTGTACTGTTTTTCTTTTTATTCGAAAGCCAGGAAAATTTTACAGTGAAAAATGTAGTAATACCTTTCAGTTAAGTGAATTTAGTATTCTTTTAAAAGTAAATTAGTTTAAAGTTAGTTCTAATATTAGCATTTTCGTGAATTTTCTTAAAATAGTAAATAATAAACATCACCATTATTATCATGGAAATAATGCATCTCAGCAAGTTCTACAGATCTTTCTTTGACTCCATTCAATTATCTCTTTTGGTTTCGACGCAAAATCGTTTTTATCACATCGTTTCATATGGAAAA